>NC_041216.1:1710254-1868063 GCF_002837175.3 Physeter macrocephalus
TCCGGAGCCTGTGCTCCGCAACGGGAGGGGCCGCAACAGTGAGAGGCCCGCGCACCGCAAAAAAAAAAAAAAAAAAAAGGCAAAAATGTAGCTATTAAGCAGTGGTTATTTCTGAGGGTGGGAGAGGGGAGTGAAGGTGATCTTTATGGTTTTCCCTGTGTTTTTTCTAAATTTTCTACCTTGAACATGAATAACTGTGATTATCAGGAAACAAATATATTGAAAGAAGGAGGAGGATGACCAGGAAGGGAAGGAGAAAGAGGAGAAAAAACAGAGTCCACTTTGGGCAAAGGCACGCACAGTCCAGGAGGCAAAGAAGCACAGCAGAAAGTGCCCCCTGAGGTCCAAAATCAGAAGCCACAGCCACAGTTGCTTTACAACATCTCTTCTCAGAGCTTTGAGTGGAAAATTAAGTGCTGCCAAATCTTTTATTTCCTATTTTCTTACATGGATGTAATAACCCTCTATCTGGTCACCGTACTGATCTCCAGATCTATTCTTCTGATCTGGTTGGCCAGGATGGCCTTCTTCCATCATGTCCTCAGTTAACTTATATTATAATATATCAATATTATAACAACCAACATTGTGTTACTGTAAGATTGAATTAATACTAAATCATAAATATATTTTTGAGTTATTAATATTGTTCTATATCCATAATGGCTCCAATTTATTGCACCTGTAGGTACTCTACATATATTATCTTTGCTATTGACAACAACCCTGAAAAATAGGTATTACTGTCCTCATTTTACACTCAGAACAAGGCTATCTTGCACATATCAGGGTATCATGCAAGCAAACTGATGGGATCCTTTCTGGAAGTAGGTAGAATGTAAAACATGGATAAATAGATGAGTAAATGAATGAATGCACAGCCTTGTAGCATGAGTTACAAATTGCGCAAATCACTTCCTTACTTCTCAGTGTGGTTATCATGAAATTCCTTTATGAAGAAAGTTCCCCTAATAAATATAAAGCATAATTTCGCTTCCTAAAGTTCAATGTACATGACACAATTTGGGGACCATTGATATCTTGACAATATTGAGTGTTCTGGCCAATGAACAGTTTATCTCTCTACTATTTAGGTCTTCTTTAATTTCTTTCAGCAGTATTTTATAGTTTTCAGTGTATAGATCTTGCACATCTTTTGTCAGCTTTACTCATAAATACTTAATATTTTGATATTATTATAAATAGTATTAAGTTATCAATTTTAATTTCTTATTTTTCATTACTAACATATAAAAATACAATTGATTTTTGTTTATTTTGTCTTATATCCCTGACCTTGCTAAGCTCATTTACTAATGCTAGCATTTCTGTAGATTACATAGGATTTTCTGTATAGAAGATCACATCACCTATGAGTAAAGACAGTCTTACTTCTTCCTTTTTAATCTGAATGTCTTTTATTTCCTTATCTTGCCTTGTTGCCTTGGCTCCTTGCCTTGTTCCTGATCCTAGGGAAAACATTCCTTCTTTCACCATTAGATATAATGATAGCCATAAGGTTTTCATAGATGTCTTTTATCAAGGTCAGGAAATTCCCTTCTTTTTCTAGTTTTCTGAGAGTTTTTATCAAGAATGGATGTTGCAAGAGGGAAGAGATATGGGAACATATGTATATGTATAACTGATTCACTTTGTTGTAAAGCAGAAACTAACACACCATTGTAAAGCAATTATACTCCAATAAAGATGTTAAAAAAAAAAGAATGGATGTTAATTTTGCCAACTGATACGTCTGTATGTATTGAGATGGTCACACAATTTTCCCCTTTTTTATTGAAGTATAGTTGATGTACAATATTATATAAGTTTCAGTTGTACAACATAGTGATTCAAAAATTTTAAAGGTTATATTCCATTTATAGTTATTCTAAAATATTGGCTATATTGCCTTGTTGTACTATATATACTTGTAGCTTATTTATTTTATACATATGTTTTTTTTAATGTTTCTGAAAGTACTGAGTTTATTTTAAAGCATTGCATCAAGTTTGAATCTCAGTAAACAAAGCCATGTCTTCATTATATGTTGATTTTGTCAAAGAGCACAGACTTGCATACACCAAATGATATGATAAAGTACTTTAAAGTAAAAGGTGTTTGCTTTTAGTACTGTGGAACTAAAGTATCGATAGAAAGTTAACGTGGAACTAAAATACAATATATATGTCTTCTGGGTGATTTAGGCCATGATGTTTTGGCTTCTTAGAAGTTTTCAAAATTAACAGTTTTAAAATTGATCCTTTTATCTGATTATTATTAAATAAAATAATATTTAATAATATTAAATTATAATGAAATTATATTATTATTAAATATAAAAGGATTATTATTATCCTCTTATCTGCTATTCTCTGGAATAGAGGCATAGAAAAGATTCTCTCTGCTTAGATTAACGTACTCATACAATATACGCCTAAGCTGAAACAAAAAGGTCAAATATCTGAGAGATAATGGCATTCGTGATCACAAGTTGTTTTAGAAGGGGAAAAATGAGTTCCAACCTATTTCTTTTTTGGCCATGCCACACGGCTCGCGAGATCTTAGTTACCTGACCAGAGATCGAACCTGTGCCCCTGGAGTGGAAGCGTGGAGTCCTAACCGCTGGACTGCCAGGGAATTCCCAGTTCCAACCCATTTTAAAATAGTTCATTAAAAGTCTGAGCTCTTTGCAAAAGGGTGCCATTTTAAACTTATCGGCCATTCCACTTCCATAACATTTATAAGCATATTTCACTGGGCAAGCAAATTAGTAACGTGATTGCATCATAGCTGTGTAGTTAATCAAGAAACTTGTCAACTGAATACAACTTTGTGTGTGGTGTGTGTGTGTGTGTGTGTGTGTGTGTGTGTGTGTGGTCATTTGTTCTGACCACTGAAATATGCAATGAAAGGCTACATTTAGAAGCTTAGAAAACCTGTGGTTCAGTACATAGAAGTTTCAACTTCAAAAGAATAGGAATGTTATAATTACTATAGGAAATTATAATGTCTGAATATAAACATTATTTGCAACTACTTTTTAATCACAACGATTTCACATCAGAAAGGTACATATTTTTGTTCACTAAAACTAATGAGGCAATTTGGCAACAAGAGACAGATTCTTTCTTTCTCACTCTCCTTTCAAAATTACTCAGTGTAGAGCTACAGATATACTTAAGCTGCAATAATAATACCAAAAAAGGGAACAGGTGTTTGCTTTTCAAAATCACTGAGGTACATAAAATGTCAGCAGACAACAATACTATTCCATGACATCTACTTAACATTTTATGTTCATCTCCCATTCTTCTCATCATAACGTTCACATTTTAATTATGTATTCATTTTGATTGTTTGCATGTGAAAACACCAACTAATCTATTATTTCAACATTAAGGCTATTTCTTTTGAAGCCAAGATAATTTTGGAGACTCCTTTTTCAGGATTCTTAAGGATTTTCTCTGGCTTCAAAGAAGACATCTTAGTCCCCATGGTACTGACTTTCATTGAAAATCTCAGGTGGCAGGGGTTACCCTTTGGCTGGTCGACTTTTCAGGAACATTTTCTCTCATCCACTTTCAATTGTTTTCACTGGCTGCAATACCCTTTTCTCCAAATCCTACTTTGTTAGCTTCTAAGAAACCAAGCGCATCTTGCTGTTTCTTCTTAATCACCGTGGAGCCAGAGGAAGGTGCAATGTACATACGGATCACTATCCTGGGAACAATGGTTGTAGCTGAGTACTGCAAGTGGCCGAAGAGCCTATTTTTTACGTATGATTTTTAATTTTAGTTTGCTAATATAGTAAATGACATTGGTTTATTTTTTGGAATATTATACCAACCTTGCATTCTAGGGGTAAACTCCAGTCAGTCATGAGGTAGTGACCTTTTTATATATCTTTGGATAAAATTTTTTTAAATTTTAAGAATTTTTGCCTCTATGTCCATGAGGGATATGGGTACTTCTCTTGTAATATCCTTTTCTAACTTTGGTAATTAGGGTAATGCTGGTCACAAAGAATGAAATAAGAAGTATTCCCTCCTCTTCAATTTTCTGGAAGAGTTTGTGCAGCATTAATATTATTTCTTCCTCAAATGTTTGATGGAAATCATCAGGAAAGCACCTGGGCCTGGAGTTTTCTTTATGAGAAGGTTTGTAAATACACATTCAATTTCTTTAATAAGTATAGGGTAATTCAGGTTATCTATTTCTTCTTGAGTGATTTTTGGTAGTTTGAGTTCTTTCAAGGAATTTGTTTAATTAACTGGCATAAGTATGTTCATAATATTTCCTTATTATTCTTTTACTATATATAGAATCTGTAGTAATGTCACCTCTCTCCTTCTTGATAATGGTAGTTCGTATCTCTTTTTTCTTGATCAGTCTGACTAGAGATTTATCAATTTTATTGATCTCAAAGAACCAGCTTTTGGTTTCATTGATTTTCTCTAATGTTTTTCTGTTTCCTATTGTATTAGTTTTTGCTCAGATCTTTATTACTTCCTTTCTTCTGCTTACTTTGGGTTTAATTTGTTCTTCTTTTCCTTGTTGCTTAGGTCATTGATTTGTGATCTTCTTTCCTAATACTGTCATTTAGTACAATACAGATGACTTTATTTGTCCTCTTTTCTAATATAGTCATTAGTTGCTTAGTCATAAATTTCTCCTTAGGTATTACCTTAGTGACATCTGGAAATTTTGATATGTAGTGGTTTTCACTTTCATTACATTCAAAATATGTTCTAATTTCCCTTTAAATTTCTTCTTTGACCTATGGATTATTTAGAAATGTGTTATCTAGTTTCCAAATATTTGAAAATTTTCAAGATAACTGTCTGTTATTGATTTCTTTTTTTTCTCAGTTCAAGTTTAATAGAAACTATAAAAGATCAAAAGTGATATCCTACTACTGTACACATCAGTTGGTCTGCCCCATAATACAGCTCAGACCATTCCCCCCAGAGGAAGAAAGGCTGGCCTCCCCAACACCTGCAGGAAAGGCCTGTCCTGTCCCACACCACATCTAGGCTGAGTGTAAGGTCTTGTATTTTAAGCATGACAATAGTACAAAAGAGGTTTTGTTTTATGGCCGCCTACTACAGCCTGGCCCTAAAATGGCCCAGCGCTCACTTCGGCTTAGAGAAATATTCTTTGCTCTTCTGGACATCAGGCTTAATGGTATCACAGCCAGGCTTCCAGCCAGCTGGGCACACTTCTCCATGTTTGTCAGTTAACTGGAAGGCTGAACTAGTGTCAGTGTCTCATCCACAGAGTGGCAGACAGGAAGGTCATTTATGGTGATCTGTCAAAGGATACCTTTATCATCAATAGTAAAAAGGTCCCCGAATGAGATGCCTTTGTCGGCCTTTAATACCCCATAGTTCTGAGCAATGTTGCACTTGGGGTCTGATATCAAGGCAATGTTCATGGGTCCCAGTCCTCCTTGTTTCTTGGGTGTGTTGTGGGCCTTTAAGACCCCATAGTCCTGAGCAATGGTGCGCTTGAGGCCTGATATCAAGAATGTTCATGGGTCCCAGTCCTCCTTGTTTCTTGGGTGTGTTGATCCATGCCAGATAACAGAAGTGAAAATCCACAGAAGCACCCCATCACTTGGCAGTTGAGTTTCTTAAATCCATCTGCCCTATCACCTTTATGGGGCACACAAAGGTGAAATCAAGAGGGTAAAAGAATAACACAAGACATTTTCCTTTGTAGTCAGATAGGCTGATATCTTTTAACTGACCATCTGGCATAATAGATGTTGCTTTGAACTGCGGGGCAAGGTGCCCAATTTTGGCATTTCCTGAAAACATATTGCTATCAGCAGTTCTCAGACAGAAACCACCAGGACCAGTCAGGAAGAAGACAGGCCTCTGTTATTGATTTCTAATTTAATTCTGTTGTGGCAAGAAAACATACTTTGTATGACTTGAATCCTTTTAAATTTATTGACTTGCTTTGTGTGCTAGCATATGGTCTATTTTGGTAAATGTTTCATGTGTGTTTTGCTGTTGTTGGGTAGAGTGTGACTAATGTGATATGAGATCTTAGCTTTTTTATTAAAGGTGTGAATTTCCTTCCTCATAATCTCATCCGAGAAGAGCAGAGAGTAAGCTAGTGGCAACATTCCCAAAAATCTAAGGCTAAATAAAACCAAAAGGTAAAGAAAGGCTTATATCCCTAGTGAACTGAGGACTGGAGTCAGATGGCTTGGTTTTAGTTTTGGCTTGGTCTCTACTATCTGTGTGACTTTGCAACTTGGAGCAAGTCACTTAAACTCTTAGGCCCTGATTTTCCTTCTTTAAATTGAGAGATTCATTTACATTTGCTGAGTTCATTGTAAATTGGGAAATAACAAGAAGTAAGGAAATGTATTTGCCTTTTGATCCAGTGAGAAATAGTCTGGAAATCTACTCTAAGGGAAGAATCTGAAATACAAAAGTTTACATGATGTCAGTAGTATTTGTATAATAGTGAGAAACTGGACCATCTATAGGTACATCGATAAGGAAATGACTAAGTAAATTATGGTTCATCAAGCCTATGTTTCAAATGAAAACTAATGATGTGTTAAAAGCAAAATACAAAATAATACATTTACAATGATTATAACTACATTAAAGAGTGTGTAGGAAAGGAACTAAAAGTAAGTCCTATAAAATATGAATAGTTGTTAATTATTAAGGTGGTTGGAAATATGGGCAATTTTTTCACATCTCTATTTCCTAACTTATTGATAAAGTGTAATATATTGATGAACAAATGTGCAACATGAAACTAAATTTAGCAAAAATGAAATTTATTTAATTAAAGAATTTTGACAAGTTGAAGCTTTAAATTCCTTTCCAGCTCCAATATGCTATAATTCTGCTTCATGAAAAGGAAAAATAACATTTCAAGAGTGTTTGTCTAACTTTCAGTTCTCCACTAGAAATAACCTAATTTGGAAACTTGATGTTTCAGATTACAAAATTACTGAGTTAAGAGGAGGATTAGTCAGATTCTATTTCTGAGAGTGCCTTCCATGGGCAGAGCAACGGTGAAGGAGAACCATGGTATTCAATGGAAGTTTCCAAGCCAGGTGGGGAGAAGAAACCAAAGAACAAGAGAGGAAACTAAAAGATGGTAGAGGGGAAACAGGGTAGAAGAAAAGGACTGAAAAAATAAAAGGGTGAACAGATGGTGAGTGAGAGTTTTCCATCATCAGCTGTCTAGATGCCACCTTTGCTGTAAGTCACCTGTAGGTCACTAGGTCCCCAAATTGTTATATATAAATATATATTTTTTCATTGCTATATATAAGATTTTGATTTTTTTCTTGTATCCATCCTACTTCAAGGAACTAAAAGCCCTCTCTTCTCACTATCTCCCCTAGTCTTTTTTTTTAAATTTTTATTGGAGTATAGTTGATTTACAATGTTGTGTTAGTTTCAGGTGTACAGCAAAATGAATCAGTTATACACATACATATATCCACTCTTTTTTAGATTATTTTCCCATATAGGCCATTACAGAGTATTGAGTAGAGTTTCCTGTGCTATACAGTAGGCCCTTATTAGTTATCTATTTTCTATACAGTAGTATATATATAAGTTAATCTCAGACTCCTAATTTATCTCTCTCCATCCCCTCTCTATCCCCTTTGGTGGCCATAAGTTTGTTTTCTGTGTCTGTGAGTCTATTTCTGTTTTGTAAATAAGTTCATTTGTATCACTTTTTAGATTCTGCATGTAAGTGATATCATATGATATTTGTCTTCTCTGTCTGACTTACTTAGTATGATAATCTCTAGGTCCATCCATGTTGCTGCAAATGGCATTATTTTGTTCTTTTTATGGCTGAGTAATATTCCATTGTATATACATACCACATCTTCTTTATCCATTCCTGTGTTGATGGATGTTTAGGTTGCTTCCATGTCTTGACTATTGGAAATAGTGCTGCAATGAACATTGGGATGCATGTGTCTTTTTGAATTAGGGTTTTCTCCAGATATATGCCCAGTAGTGGGATTGCTGGGTTATATGGTAGCTCTATTTTTAGTTTCTTAAGGAACCTCCATACTGTTTTCCATAGTGGCTGCACCAATTTACATTCCCACCTACAGTGCAGGAGGATTCCCTTTTCTCCACACCCTCTCCAGCATTTATTGTTTGTAGATTTTTTGATGATGGCCATTCTGACCGGTGTGAGCTGATACTTCATTGTAGTTTTGATTTGCATTTCTCTAATAATTAGTGACGTTGAGCATATTTTCATGTGCTTTTTGGCCATCTGAAGTGCCCTAGTCTTTGGCCTCAAATTCCCTCAGGCTCTGGGGCCCCTCTCTTTGCCCTCTGGGATGGACGCTCCCTGCCCTGACAGGCACCCACGGTCAACCAAATCCAAGTCACCTCCAGCATAGCCCTATGGCATTTCAGTTGTTTTATAATTTTTATCAAATAAAATTTACTGCTTTTTTTATCCTAGCTATTATAGAAAATCTGGAAATTGCAAGAAAAAAAGGACAAAATGTTTGAAATCACCTGTAATTCCTCCACCTGAAGACAATATGGTTCTTCAAATATTTTTTCTGTGTATGTATATAACTTTTTTTTAAAAGTAGGACTATACTGTATATATTATTTTAATACCCAACATTTTCACCAAGAACTATATTATGTAGTGTTCCCATGCCATCAAATATTCTTTTAATGATTTCAGTGTTCCATCATGAATATGCAAGAATTTTTAAAATAATTCCATATTGTAGAATATTCAGTTTTTTTCCCAATGCATTGCTATTATAAGCTTTATCACTACAATTGATAGTGGATTGAGGGCCAAGTTATAAGGCTTAGTTCTAGGCTTGGCTTGGTTCCTAATTGTGTGACTTTGTAACTTTAAGGAAGTCACTTAAACTCTTAGGCCTTGAGTTTCCCATCTTTGAAATGGTGAGACGTTTAATTTGCATTGCCAAATCGCCCTCCAGAGAGGTCATATCCATTTACCAAAGTGTATGAAATTGTTTCTCCACAACCTTGCCACCACTGGGTTTTTTTTTTTAACATCTTTGTCATTTTATTTTATTTATTTATTTATTTATTTATTTATTTATTTATGGCTGCATTGGGTCTTCACTGCTGCACACGGGCTTTCTCTAGTTGAGGCGAGCAGGGGCTACTCTTCCTTACTGTGCACAGGTTTCTCATTGTACTGGCTTCTCTTGTCGCGGAGCATGGGCTCTAGGCACGCGGGCTTCAGTAGTTGTGGCTCGCGGGCTCTAGAGTGCAGGCTCAGTAGTTGTGGTGCACGGGCTTAGTTGCTCCGCAGCATGTGGGATCTTCCCAGGCCAGGGCTTGAACCCATGTCCTCTGCATTGGCAGGAGGATTCTTAACCACTGTGCCACCAGGGAAGTGCCTTTGTCATTTTAATGAGTAACAAAACTGGGTTTTTTTTTTTACATCTTCGTTATTTTAATGAGTAGCAATATCTCTCTAAAAATAATTAATTGTGTTTCATCTTAATTTGTATTTCTTTGATTATTCCTTTGTCATTTGGACTTTGTCAATTACCTGTCTATACTTTGTCCATTTTTCTATTTGGGCATTTGTCTCTTTAATGTTTTGTAAAATTCTTCATATAGTAACAAATTTTTTTTTCTACTACATATGTTGGAAATATTTTTCCCCACAGGAAGTCATTTACATTTAAGTTTGAAACAGTTTAATTTCAAAAACTTCTAAAGCAGAAAAAAACATGCAGTGAGGACTTCCCTGGTGGCGCAGTGGTTAAGAATCCACCTGCCTGGCAGAAATAGAGACACAGATGTAGAGAACAAACGTATAGACACCAAGGGGGGAAAGTGGCGGGTGGTGGTGGGGAGATTGGGATTGACATGTATACACTAATATGTATAAAATGGGTAACTAATAAGAACCTGCTGTATAAAAAAATAAATAAAATTAAAAAACATTTTTTAAGCAGAAAAAAAAAAAAATCCACCTGCCAATGCAGGGGACACAGGTGCAATCCCTGGTCCAGGAAGATTCCACATGCCGCAGAGCAACTAAGCCCGTGCACCGCAACTACTGAGCCCACGTGCCACAACTACTGAAGCCCGCACACCTACAGCCCATGCTCTGCCACAAGAGAAGCCCCCGCTCATCTCAACTAGAGAAAGCCCGCACGCAGCAACGAAGACCCAATGCAGCCAAAAATTAATTAATTTTTTTAAAAAGTGTTTCTTTCTAAAAAAAAAAAAAAAAAACATGCAATGGCAGTTCCCTTGATAACTCCAAGCAGCTTAAGAAGACCCAGCAAGGGCTTCCCTGGTGGCGCAGTGGTTGAGAGTCCGCCTGCTGATGCAGGGGACACGGGTTCGTGCCCCGGTCCGGGAGGATCCCACATGCCACAGAGCGGCTGGGCCCGTGAGCCCTGGCCACTGAGCCTGCACGTCCGGAGCCTGTGCTCCGCAACGGGAGAGGCCACAACAGTGAGAGGCCCGCGTACCGCAAAAAAAAAAAAAAAGATAGACCCAGCAAATCTACAGCTGTTCTGTCTGAAAGCACACGGCCAGGACCCGGCTAAGAGTAAGGGCTAACTAGGTGACAGCTGTCATACTTAAAGATGATGATAATATCTAAAGGTGAGTCTTTTGACAAAACCCATCCAGTCCCCTTGTCACTTGTCCCCTTTTGTGCTCATTTCCTGTCGCTCCATTTCATCCTCTAAAATGTTCTTGTGAGTATGAAGAAAGGGGATAGTTTCTCCAACAAACCTGAGGATCCTGAGAAAATCAAAGGACTAAAAAGAACAAAGAGAGGGGAGAGGGAGGAGAACTCACCACCTTTGGAATTAGGGGCCCTTTGATCCTCACCGGCTGAGCTGGAGTCTCCAAGCTGGGAACATACCTCTGCCCATTCAGGGAGATGAGGCATCAGGCAGGAACATCAGGAAGGACTCCGGAGGTGGGCCTGGGAAAAGTTCATCTTTTATTCTAATGCCTGAAGCCCTCAGCCAGGGGCTCCATCTGCCCGACAGACTCCCTTCCAGCTGTTCCTATACACCAACAAGCCACGCCCTGCCTGTCTGCCCCGATAAAGGAGCAGAGCAAAGAGGAAACTCCCTAAAAGCAGGGAAGCCTCCCAGCGCTGCCGGGGTAAGGGACTTTTGGCCTCAGCTCCTTCTCCTGTCCAAGCCAACTGCATAGTGATTGCTTTCGATACATTTTGATCCTATCACACCCTTTCTTAAAAGCTTGCTCCTCTTTACTTTCCAAATCAGAGTAAAACTGAAGATTGGTTTCAAAGACACCCACCAATTAGCCACCTTCTTTAACTCACTACCTTTATCTCCAACTGCACCCTGACATGTGCTTTCTGATAAACTTGCTGACTGTCCCCCAATATGTGATAAACCCTTTCCCGCCTATCTTGCTTTCAGAATATCCATAATTTTATATGCATAATATCCATAAGTGTTTCCTTAACCATGCATTATATACTTTTATGTATTTTTGAACTTTATAAAGATGGAGCACGTTGTACATAATTCCCTGTGATTTCCTTTATTCACTCAACATTAGTTTCTGAGTCCAGTTGACACCTATGGTAGCTCACACCATGTCCCCTCAGCCCACTCAATTTCGGGGTAGCTGAGCTTGAAGGCAAGCTGCTAGCATGCCACCTCGCAGGCCACAGCAGCTCTTCGCTTATCTGACTGGGGCTCTTTACAAAGCTTGAGAAGGCTGTTCAGCCTGTGTGTAACCCAGGGGTTCAGGAAAGTTATTGCCCCAGGGGATTGATCAATGGGGTTTGGGGCAGGGAGTGGGGGGGTGGAAGTAAGTGGAAAATGGTCCAGTCCCCACATCTTCAGAGGGACAATTCTGAGCTGTATTCCACACAATTCCTCAGGGAGTTCTCAGCGGGAATGAGCTACTGTCATCAGTAGCTCAGTAATGCACATCTTATTGGTTTGTCTTCCTTTTCTTCTTTTTTTAAAATAAATTTATTGATTTATTTATTTTATTTAGTTTTGACTGCGTTGGGTCTTCGTTGCTGCGTGCGGGCTTTCTCTAGTTGTGGCGAGCGGGGGCTACTCTTTGTTGCCGTTCGTGGGCTTCTCATTGCGGTGGCTTCTCTTGTTGCGGAGCATGGGCTCTAGGTGCACGGGCTTCAGTAGTTGTGGCACGTGGGCTCAGTAGTTGTGGCTCACGGGCTCTACAGCGCAGGCTCAGTAGTTGTGGCGCACGGGCTTAGTTTCTCCGCGGCATGTGGGATCTTCCCGGACCAGGGCTCGAACCCGTGTCCCCTGCATTGGCAGGCAGATTCTTAACCACTGTGCCACCAGGGAAGTCCCTTTCATCATTTTCTTCTCACTCGCTACTTCTGATTCCTGGGATCACCTCCTAAATAAACTCTTGCACTGAAGAATTTGTCTCACACCCTGCTTTGGGTGGAGTACAAATTAAGACCCTGAAATCTATCCGTATTGATTGATAGAACTCTGGAACGTTCATCCACCACTGTGAGGTAGATCATTGTATGAATATACCAAAAATTTGTCCATTCCCTCATTGATAAAAGTGAGGGTTGTTTCTGGGCTTTTGCTTTTACAAACAGTGCTGCTATGAACATTTTTTTTTTTAAATTTATTTGGTTGCGCCGGGTCTTATTTGCGGCAGGAGGGCTCCTTAGTTGCAGCACGCGGGCTCTTTAGTTGTGGCATGTGAACTCTTAGTTGCAACACGTATGTGGGATCTAGTTCCCTGACCAGGGATTGAAACCCTGCATTGGCATCGCAGAGTCTTATCCACTGCGCCACCAGGGAAGTCCCCCTGAACTTCATTCTTATCTGAAAGTATAACCAACAGACAAACTATTGTTATTCAGACTTGGGTATTTGGCAGGTGTTTTCTCTAAAATGAACAAAGGGCACCTGTCGCTTGAAGGAAAACAACTGACAGTATTTGTTGCCAAAGTGATTTGATATTTTGGTTGGAAATTAGCAGTTTTATCTGCTACTGTGAGCTTGATAGTTTCCCAGGAAAGGAAGATTTTTCTGATGAGATTGGTAGTGACATTAGTGAATACGAGTTTTTTATGTTATACAATGAAATGTGTCAACATTTGAAATATCTGCACAGTGAACCAATAAATTCTAAATGACTAATACATGTCTTGACAACTATGCATAAGTAAAAGAGCCACCAATATGCAAGACAATCTGGTGGATTTTACTGGAACAGAGTATAAAAAGTTCATTGGTGTATTATATATTTGAAAGTTGCTAAAAGAGTAGATCTTAAATGTTCTCAGCACAAAAAAGAAATGGTAATTATGTGACGTGATGGTTGGTAGCTACCTTTATTATGGTAATCAGTTTGCAATCTATAAGTGTATGAAATCAATGGATTGTATACCTCAAACTTACACAATGTTATATGTCAGTTATATCTCAATAAAGATGGGCAGGGAAAGAAAGGAAGAGTTCACTGGTATGGTTTTAGATTCCATGCTGCATTAACCTTTAAGCAACTACCACTTGTCAAGTTTCTTCTTGCATCAGAAAAAAAATATCCACAATTATCTGAGGTGATTGAAATGCTCCTTTTCCAGGGAAGCCTCCTACAGTGATGGGGGAATGTAAGTTGGTGCAGCCACTATGGAAAGCTGTATGGAGGGTCCTTAAAAACCTAAAAATAGAGTTGCCATATGATCCAGCAATCCCACTCCTGGGCATATATCCAGAGAAAACTATAATTTGAAAAGATACATGCACTTCAGTGTCCATAGCAGCACTATTTACAATAGCCAAGACATGGAAGCAACGTAAATGTCCATCAGCAGATGAATGGATAAAGAAGATGTGGTGTATATATATACAATGGAATCTTACTCAGCAATAAAAAAGAATGAAATAATGCTATTTGCAGCAACATGGATGGACATACTAGACAACATGGATTGTCATACTGAGTGAAGTAAGTCAGACAGAGAAAGAGAAATATCGTATGATATCGCTTATATGCAGAATCTAAAAAAAATTATACAAATGAACGTATTTACAAAACAGAAACAGACTCACAGACTTAGAGAATGAACTTATGGTTACCACAGGAGGAAGGGTAGAGAGAAGGGATAGTTAGGGAGTTTGGGATTGACATGTACAAGCTGCTATATTTAAAAAGGATAACCAGGGACTTCCCTGGTGGCGCAGTGATTAAGAATCCGCCTGCCAATGCAGGGGACATGGGTTCGATCCCTGGTCTGGGAAGATCCCACATGCCGCAGAGCAACTAAGCCCGTGCACCACAACTACTGAGCCTGCCCTCCAGGTCCTGCGAGCCACAACTACTGAGCCCGCGTGCCCGCACACCTAGAGCCCATGCTCCACAACAAAAGAAGCCACGCAATGAGAAGCCCATGCACTGCAGCAAAGAGTACCCGCTGCTTGCCACAACTAGAGAAAGCCCACGTGCGGCAACAAAGACCCCACGCAGCCAAAAATGAATTACATTAATTAATTAATTAATTAAATTTAAAAAGTTTTCCTTACACCCTTGATTGTTGGTAAATTGTCTTGTACAACGTCCTGCATTCTGGATTTGGCCAGTTGCGTTCTTGCGGTAACATTTAATTTATTTCTCTATCCCTCAGATTTCTGAAACTGGAAAGCTACAGGTTTGATTAGATTCAGGTCCACTTCTGAGCTGTGTGACCTGGATGAGAGCCTTGACCTTTCTGTGTCCCAGTTTCCTTACTAGTAAATTTTTTTTCTGGCTGCACCATGTGGCATGAGGGATCTTAGTTCCCCGACCAGGCGTGGAACCCGTGCCCCCTGCAATGGAAACTCAGAGCCCTAAACACTGGACCACCGAGGAATTCTCCTTACTAGTAAATTTTTTTTATACTTTCCTTGATTTTTTCAGGAAAATTGACTTTTTAGAATTTTATCATAGTCTCATACACCAGAACAATAAATAAACCACTTTTTTAAAAGGTTATGTTCCATTTATGGTTATTATTAAGTATAGGCTCTATTCCCTGTGCTGTACAATATATCCGGTAGATTATTTATTTTATACACAGTAGTTTCTACCTTTTTGGTAAATTGAGGATAAGAATGGTAGCTCATTCATTGGGTGTAAGGGTTAAATTAGTTAAAACATGTAAAATGCTTAGAACTGTGCTTTACACCCAATAAATGGTAGCTAGTATTATTATCTGAGGAAAATCTCTAACTTGAAAGCTAGAGACCAAAATAAACAACAAGAGACAATCTAGGAAGTGGAAGAAAATGGCAGAAAACTACAACTGATATCCTCAGAAACATGAAATAAGAGAAGATCCTGAATCCACAACATAAAAGCAAGAGGCTACCAAAAGGAAAGTCAGGGAACCAGGAAAAACACTTGGAAATTAAAATTTTATAGCAGAAATGAACAAATTCAACAGAAAAACTACAGGATAAATTTCAGAAAAATCCCTCATGCAGACTTCCCTGGTGGTCCAGCGGTTAAGACTCCACACTCACAGTGCAGGGGGCCTGGGTTCGATCCCTAGTCAGGGAACTAGATCCCGCACGCCACAACTAAGAGTTTGCATGCCGCAACTAAAAGATCCCGCATGCCACAACTAAGACCCGGCACAGCCAAGTAAATACATACATACATACATACATAAAAATGTAACTACTAAAAAATCTATTATAAAGTTAGAATAAACAAAACCAAGGGATGGAAAATGAAAGAAAAATGATGAAAAAAACAAGGGAATCTAACAGAGAGAAAATTTCCCAGAATTGAAGACTGTATGTTTCCTGATTGAAAGGGACCCCTGAGTACCTAGAGCAATGAATGAAAAAGCCTTACATTATTATTACTTATCATGATGAAGGTTCGAAACATCAAGGATAAAGGAAAAATATATGTCCTAAAAGCTTCCAGAAACAAGTGAACAAACAAAAATTACGTAAGAAGTAAAGGAAATCAGAATAAATCAAACTTCTCAAGAGTCTAGCCACATGAGAAGCTAGATAACAGTGGATCAATGCCTTTAAAATTCTGAGGGAAAATGATTTCCAACCTGGAACTCTGTACCCCGCCAAACTGTCAATCAAGTGTGAGAGCAAAATAAAGCCATCTTTAGACAAGCAGGGTTTCAAAAATGTACCTCCCATGAACTTATTCTGGGGAAATTACTAGGGAATGAGCCCCTCCAAAATGAGAGAATAAGCCACAAATAGGAATATCCAGGAGACAGGGGATTTGGCACAGGAGAGGAGATGCAAGTCCCCAGAATGTGGTTATGGGAAGTCTCAGGACAACAGTTGGATAGCAAAGCCAAGACGACAGCTTGGAGCGAGAGGAGGATAGGCCTAAGGAAGAATGTCTCTAAGGGAAAAAAAAAAGTTGAAAAGTATCGGATTCATGTGACCAGATAGAAAGACGTTTTATAGTCCTGATGGAGAGTTTATGGAATAATTAACAGTAGATGCATAGATAATTACACAAATGAAAAAAATAGGCAATTTTTGACTCCAGGAAAAAAAGAGCTGTAGAGTTGTTTAATAAAGTGAATGTAATCTTAGTATGGTATACACTGTAAAAATATTCTTTTTTACTCTTAGGAATAGTTATATTCACGTAAACACTGACTCGATCAACCAGGGAATTTTGTAGACTGGCCAAGAGTCTGTTGATGGTCGAGAGAGAGAGAAAGAGAGATCATAAACTCATGGAGGAAGAACAGAGAGGGGACTTTCACTCCCTCCTGGCTCCAGCCTTCACCTTCCTGATGAAGAATCCCAAACCAGTATCTACACACCTGTGATTTTCTGCAGCCCTATACTTACTGGACAACTCTTCTTGCTTATTGCCACCTGTAAGTGTAAACTAGCTCTCTCTGTCTCTGTCTCTCTGTCTCTGTCTCTCTTTGTCTCTCTCTCCCTCTCCCTCTCCCTCTCTCTCTCTCTCTCTCTCTCACACACACACACACAGTTGCCCCTACTATTTACGTATTATATTAGTATGGCACATTTGTTACCATTAATGAACCAATGTTGATACAATTATTAACTAAAGTCCATAGTTAATTCAAATGTCTTTAGTTTTTAACTTAATGTCCTTTTTTTTCTGCTCCAGGATCTCATCCAACTTACCATATTTACGTTTAGTTGTCATATCCTTAGGCTGCTTCTTTTGGATGTGACAGTTTCTCTCTCTCTCTCTCTCTCTCTCTCTCTCTCTCTCACACACACACACACACACACTCACACACCTCTGACTTATCCTCTTCCTCATCCTTTCCCAAGCCAACTCATCATACCTTCACTTTTATCAGTGGCTCCATTCTTTTTCCAATCTTCCAGTTTGGCTTTTCCACTACTTAATACCCTATATCCAGTCTGTTTCTGTTGGTTTTGTAAAGCCTTCTAAAGTCCCTGCCCTGTCTCTAGCTGTAATCTAATCCAGAGCTTATATGAACTTTATAAAGTGTACAATGTGACGGAAATGTAAAAGAAAGTATAAATCTTGCTAAAGTTTAAATGTTCATTGTAGAAATTTTGGAAAATATAGAAAAGCACAAAGAAGATAAAAATAATCTCCATTCTTAATTCTAATTTGTAATTTGGTGTTTCCATCCAGCCTCTTTTTCATCTGTATATAATAATCTTTTCTGAAACAATAAAACAAATATTGTGACTATGTTGTATATGCCTCTTTGTAACTTTTTCATTTACTAAAATAAAAACATTTTATTACATAAAAAATTCTTCTATGTCATCTTAATGGCTGCATAGAATCCCATTATAGCTATCCTATAATTTATTTAATTGACCCCATTTATAAATATTTTCGTTGTTTTGGTTTTTTACTCTTAGGAATAGCACCATCTCTGATTATTTAGTTAGGATAACTTAAAAGTGTAGTTGCTGAGTCAAAGTTGTGCTTATTTTTTTTTCAATGTGGTTAAAAAAAAACCCCACATAACATAAAATTTACCACCTTAAGCTTTAAACAAATTTTTTAATGGAAGTATAATTGATGTACAATATTACATGTTATAGGTGTAAAATATAGTGATTCACAATTTATAAAGGTTATATTCCATTTATAGTTACTACAAAATACTGACTATATTCCCTGTGTTGTACAATACATCCTTGTAGCTTATTTATAGTTTGTACCTCTTAAGCCCTTAACCCTATCTCGCCCCTCCCCACTTTCCTCTCTCCACTGGTTACCACTAGTTTGCTCTCTATTTTGTGAGTCGGTTCCTTTTTTGTTATACTCACTACACTAGTTTGTTTTATTTGTTAGATTCCACATATAAGTGATATTATACAGTATTTGTCTTTCTCTGTCTGACTTATTTCACTTAGTATAATACCCTCCAAGTCCATCCATATTGCTGCAAATGGCAAAATTTCATTCATTTTTATGGCTGAGTAATATTTCATTGTGTATATATATATATATATATATATATATGACACATCTTGTTTAACCATTCATTTGTTGATGGACACTTAGGTTGCTTCCATGTCTTGGCAATTGTAAATAATGACACTATGAATATTGGGGTGCATGTATCTTTTCGAATTAAAATTTTCGTTTTCTTCGGATACATACCCAGGAGTGGAATTGCTGGGTCATATGGTAGTTCTATTTTCAGTTTTTTGAGAAAACTCTATACTGTTTTCCACAGTGGATGCACCAATTTACATTTCCACCAACAGTGTACAAGGGTTCCCTTTTCTCCATATCTTCACCAACATTTTTTATTTGTGTCTTTTTGATGATAGCCATTCTGACAGGTGTGAGATGATATCTCATTGTGGTTTTAATTTGCATTTCTCTGATGACTAATGATGTTGAGCATCTTTTTATGTGCCTGTTGGCCATCTGTATGTCTTCTTTGGAAAAATGTCTATTCAGGTCTTCTGCCCATTTTTTTGACTGGGTTGTTTGGTTTTTTGATATTGAGTGTATGAACTGTTTATATAATTTGGATATTAACACTTTATTGAACATATCATTTGAAAATATTTTCTCCCATTCAGTTGATGGTTTCCTTTGCTATGCAAAAGCTTTTAAGTTTAATTATTTTCCATTTGTTTGTTGTTGCTTTTATTTCCTTTGCTTTAGGAGACAGATCCAAAAAAATAGTGCTACAATTTATGTCAAAGATGTTATGCCTACGTTTTCTTCCAGGAGTTTTATTGTTTCTGGTCTTACATTTAGGTCTTTAATCCATTTTGAGTTTATTTTTGTACATGACATTGGAGAATATTCTATTTCATTGTTTTATATGAAGCTGTCCAGTTTTCCCAGCACCACTTATTGAAGACATTGTCTTTTCTCCATTGTGTATTCTTGCCTCCTCTTAATTTTGAACATGGTATTAGAAAATGTTCTAGTTTCATTCTTTTACATTTAGCTGTCCAGTTTTCTCAGCACCATTTATTAAAGAGACTGTCTTTTCTCCATTGTCTATTCTTGCCTCCTCTGTCAAAGATTAGTTGACCACAACTAATGGGTTTATTTCTGGGCTCTCTATTCTGTTCCACTGATTTATGTGTCTGTTTTTGTGCCAGTACCATATTGTTTTGATTACTGCAGCTTTGTAGTATAGTCTGAAGTCAGGGAGCATGATTCCTCCAGCTCTGTTCTCCTTTCTCAACGTTGTTTTAGCTATTTGGGCTCTTTTTTGTTTCCATACAAATATTAAAATTTGTTCTAGTTCTGTGAAAAATGCCCTTAGTATTGTGATAGGGATTGCACTGAATCTGTGGATTGCCTTTGGTAGTATGGTCATTTTAACAATATTAATTCTTCCATTCCATGAAAAACACGGTACACCTTTCCAACGGTTTGTGTCTTATTTCTTTCATCAGTGTCTTATAGTTTTCCAGTACAGGTCTTTTACCTCCTTAGGTAGATTTACCATCTTAATTATTTCTAAGTGTGCAGTACAGTGGTATTAACTATATGCATATTGTTGTGCAGCTGATCTCTAGGACTTTTTCATCTTTCAAAACTGAAACTCTATATCCATTGAACAATTCCCTTTTCCCCTCTCCCTAGCCCCTGGCAATCACCATTCTACTAAGAGTTTGACAACTTTAGATATCTCATAGAAATGGAATAATGCAGTATTTGTCTTTTTGTGGGGTCATGTTCATTTTCAAGGCTTTTGAAATGCAGTGCTAAACTGGCTTCCCAAAAGGTTGTGATAATTTACACTTTGACTGAAAATATGAGTGTCCATCTGGGCTACACTTTCTCTGTTGCTTAGAATCCATCCTTTGTTTCAATTCTTGCCCAATCCTTAGAGGAACAAAAGGAGTGGGTTTGAACACATTTTCTTTTGGATAGGCCATTGTCCTATCCTAAATCCTAGCTGAAATACTTGCTAGGGCACTTACTAGCTGTGTGACCTTGGAGAAGTCACAAACTCTCTGTGCCTCTGTTCCCTTATTTGTAAAATGGGGACAATAATAGTATATTATTATATATTCACATTATTATACGTACTTATTATGAGGAATACATGAGTTAATAAATGTGAAGCTCTATGAACAGTGCCTGTAATATAAGTCCAGAAGAGAGGTAGTTATTATTGTCTTTGTTATTATTAGACTGTACAAGATATCTGCTGTCAAAGTACTTAGCTACCATTTTGTCCAGTCTTTGATAATCTAATGAAAAACGATAGCCAGCTATTTCAATTTGTAAAATTATTGTAAATAGTTATAAAATTGTAATTTTAAAATTATCGATTATCAGTGAACTTGAACATTTCCCTTTGTTTATATTGGCTATTTATACTTCCATCACGATTTCCCTTTTCAAAGCTCTGTGGCAAACAGGAGCTTACTTGATCTTCCTAACAAGCTTCTGAATCAAGAAGGCGGCAATCAGGCGATGGGGATTGACATGTATACAATGATGAGTATAAAATTGATGACTAATAAGAACCTGCTGTATAAAAAAAAAGTGATCAAATGTATTCTATTGGAAAGAAGCAAAACTAGACCATGTTTACAGTCTAAATTATATAATAATAATAATAATAAAAGAAGGCAGCAATCATCCCTACTTTCCGAATTGAAAACTGGGGTTCAGAGAGTTACAATTCTAGTCCCAGGTTTCAGATATCACCTTTCAAAGCCTAGCGTCTGTCCCAGAAAGTATTCCCGGGAAAAGCTTTTGTTACTGGTACCCACCCGCCTCTGCCCCAGCTCCAGCTCCAGCTCCAGCTCCAGCTCCAGCTCCAGCACCGATGCGGGGCGTCCAGACACGCTCTCTGCGCAGGCGCGGCCCTTCCTGTGGGCGGGGCCTCGGCGCGCCGGCCAGCCCTCCGCCTCCCGGCCCCGCCCAATCCGAGGCGCGGAAGGCTCGTACTGCAGGCTGGGAGGTAGGGGAAGGCGGGGGTTCTACCTTGGGCCTTTGACCCGGGAGGGAAGGCCCCGACTACCGAGCGCCGCCCGCCTCCAGCCGCCGTTTTGCACTGGGAGTGGGCGGCGGCGGGAGGGAAGCTCTCCTGGGGCCGGGCTTGGGCCCGGGCGGGGCGGTGGCGGAGGGCGGGCCCCTCGGGCCGAGCGGGCCGTAACCTTCTGGGAGGGCAGAGGTGGGAAAGCCCTGGTCCGGAGGCTGGCGGCCGCGCGAGCCTTGGGCTCCTCGCCAGCCCGCTTCGAGACTTCGGCCGGTCGGTCCCTCTGGGCCGCGGTGTCCTCGTAATTCTGGCAGTCCCACGCTGGATGCAGCGCGCTACAGTGTAGGAAACCGTTCACAGGGCTCTTCGCATTTGGTGCTCACACGGCAGCTCGTGGGAGGGGGCCAGGGGATGGACTGTTGTCCCATTGTGCAGACGGAGAAAACTAAAGCTCAAAGTGGGGAGGAGATTTGCCTAGAGACACCCAGCGAGGTGGTGGCAGTGGGACTTAGGTCTTACTCCTCCAGTGCAGCGCCCTTTCCCCCGGGCCCCTCTGCCTCCCCTGCCAAAGGAAGGGGCTGAGGTAGGGCATTAGTGAATGGAAGTTCTTTCGTTCATTCTTTTTTTGTTTTTAGATCTGCCTTCTTCTGTACCATCCAGGTCAGAGCTGACTAAGAAGTATACAGAAGCCAAGTCATGGATCCACCTGCACGTAAAGAAAAGTCCAAAGTTAAAGAGGCTGTCAGCAGAGTTGAGAAGGCCAAGCAGAAATCAGCCCAGCAGGAGCTGAAGCAAAGACAGAGAGCAGAGGTGAGAGTAAGGAGGGCCTGTATACCTGTAGTCTGCTGGAGATGATGCCGGTATAGAGAGATACAGAGAGGAGAGCTGTGACGGGGAGCCCTACCTGCCTCCAGCCAATCCAGCCAAAACAGGTGTTCTCCCAGGTTTCCAGAGGAGATCGCTGAGGCTCACATGGTGAGGTGGCAGCCCAGAGTCACATGCCAAGTTTCAGAACCCCGACCAGTACCAGATAGTCTCCAGATGACTCCTGGTGCAGAGCTTTTGTGGTAGGACCTGAGGGAAGGAAGAAAGGAAAAAGAGAAGGGACATGTAAGGGAGGGGTCCTGTAAGGGAGTGAGAGAGAGCAAGTGTCAGACACCCTAGTACAAATGTCCTGGATTTGGCCTGGAGAGTTGCTCCTCCTAATTGGGCAGTAGAGGCCCAAGCTCTACACCCAACACTGTGTTCCTTTGTTCAGTCGGCACTTAAAAATCAAGCTGACTGTTTACGTGAATATTTTATTTTAGCATTTAATATCAGGAAAAAGCTTACTGCAGTCTTCCCTCTTTCTATTTCTTTTGCTTTTGCTTGTTTCTTTTCTTTCCTTTTTTTTAGAAATTTAAAAATACAGAAAAGCAGAATATTATAACAAACACCTGGGTACTCAGCACCCCAGATTGGTAGTGTTTAACATTTTGCCATATTTGCCTGGAGTCTTTTTTAAATAAGATAAATAAAAATTATAGGGCTTCCCTGGTGGCGCAGTGGTTGAGAATCCGCCTGCCGATGCAGGGGACACGGGTTCGTGCGCCGGTCCGGGAGGATGCCACATGCCGCGGAGCAGCTGGGCCCGTGAGCCCTGGCCGCTGAGCCTGCGCGTCCGGAGCCTGTGCTCCGCAACGGGAGAGGCCACAACAGTGAGAGGCCTGTGTACCGCAAAAAAAAAAAAAAAAATTACATGAATATTTGAAGTCCCCTTTCTCCATTTCCTTTTCCCCTCCCTATGGGCAACCACTATTTTTTTTTTATACTTTTACCCATGTGGGATCTTCCCGGACCGGGGCACAGAACCCGTGTCCCCTGCATCGGCAGGCGGATTCTCAACCACTGCGCCACCAGGGAAGCCCTAAAATGTTCTTTTGTGTTTTAAAATCTTACATTAAACTAATTCCACGTGTTTTATTTTGCATTTTGTTTATGTTTTTTAGAACTATTCATGTTAATGTAAGAATCTAGTTTATTCCTCATCACTGCTAATAGTAGTCTAGTTTATGAATCCACTTCAGTATATTTACCCCATCCTCCAGTAATGGATGTTTAAATAATTTATAGGGGTTTTTTTTTTTGCTGTTACAACCAATGCTGTAGTGAAAAACTTTTAGATGTCTCCTTGGGCACCTGTGCTGGAATTCCTGAAGGGTATATATAGCTAGAAGTAGAATTATTGGGTACATTTTCAAGTTTACTAGACGTTACCAAATTGTTTTCAGAGAGATTGTACAAGTTTGCACCTGCATTAGCAGTGTGAGAGAGTTCTCATTCCTCACTTCTTTTCCAATGCTTAATAGTGTCAGACTTTAAATTTTTGTTAATCTGATCCATTCACTCACAATATTGAACTGCTACTACATGCCAGGCACTGTTGTAGGAACAGAGGAGTCCCTGCCTTTATGGAACGTGCATTCAGTGGGGGAGGCCGACATAAACATAATAAGTAAACTTAATAGTGTGTTTGAAATTAATCCATAAACTGAAATCTGTCTTTGGATTAAGGCAGACTGTCTGAGAGCTGTGGATCTGGGTTCTAACAGATTGTGCCCCTCTTTCCTTCACCTCCCCATCCTCACCTGGACACAGGCCCCCAGACAGTTTTACTGCTGAGCGCTTTGGTGAAAGTTGGAGGGCTGCTGTAAGAAACAGCCCTAGGAAACTGTCCTTTGTGCACACTGCAGTGATAATGTTGTTGAGGACATTGTTCATGTGTTTACTGACACCCTGCCGGTGAGGTTCCACAGGTTACATTTACTTGTCTGACTTCAAACCCCAACTCCCCATAAATTCCAGTTCTTCCCGAGTCACCTTGGACAAGATACTTAACCTCTCTGAACCTCAGCTCTTCAGTTCCTTTTTGGTAAAATGAGGATGATAACATCAATTACACAGGATTGTTGTAAGGAATAGAAATGTTGTATGTAAAGCACGTAGGACAGTGCCTGGCCCAGAGAAAGCGCTCAAAAATGGCAGCGATTGATTGTTATCAAGAGTCACTGTGTTTTCATTGTGCGGACTTGAAGTTGAATTGTGCTGATTTGCCAAGATGTCATGCCAGACTTGCACTGTCGTTGCAGCTGGCACTGTTGAGTTCCTCAGATGTGCCAGGCACATGCATCACCACGTGTAATCCTCACACCAGGGTATATTATTGTTGCTCCCACTCTGACCTTTGTAAATCCTTCCTGGAATAAGGAAGGGAGATACAACTTACATGACCTTGTGAGGTAGAAAGTATTAGCCTCATTTCAAGTGAAGTGTTGTGACCAGAATTCCTAGGTAGTAAGGGATTGAGGGGCAGTACTGCCATCGAAACAGGTCTCTCCTGCTCCCTGCTTTGCCCCACAGTTGCCTTGCTGTTTTGTCTGTGTTGCCTGGAATGCAGTTTCCTAAGATAGGAATGTGACAAGAGCCCTTGTGGGGAGGCGGAGACACAGTTTCCCTTCAGTTCTGTATAGATGCCACATTCCAGAAAGTGAGATGAGAAGGAGAGATGAGAGGGGTGAATGGGAACAGAGGCCCATTTGGCAGTTGAAGCAGCATTTGGCACTGTTGGTGATCCTCTCCTTGAAAGTGTCATTCCTTGGCTTGGACCCTTGACCCATTTTGAGTCTCTCCTTTCTCTGCTTAATGTATTACTTAATATATTCTTAATTATATAATACATATAAATAATATATATAAAATGTGTTTGTGCACTTAAAGAAGATGAATAAAACAAACACCCAACTACAGAAATAGAACATGATCAGTAACTTAGAAGCTCTTCAGGCCTCACTCTGGTCATGTCCCCAGCCTTCCCACTAGCAGTACCCTCGGTCTTTAATTTCATGCTAATCACTCCCTTGCTGTTCTGTATTAATCTACTATTTCTGTGCGTACCCCTAAATAATATTTTATAGCATAACAGTATACTGTCTAGTTTTGCATGTTTCTGAACTTTATATATGTTACCGTATTCCGTGACTGGTTCTCTTCATTCAGCATCTTTTTTTTTTTTTTAACCATGCAGATTTATTTATTTATTTGTTTGTTTTATGGTAACACATACATAAAACTTGACCATTTTAACTATCAGTATTGTGCTTTCTGGGAATCATTTGTGTTGTTGTTTGAGACTATTTTCATCACTGTGTGGAATTCCGTTTTACTTAAAGATTATAGAATTTTTTTTTTTAACGTATTTTTGGCTGCGTTGGGTCTCTTCGTTGCTGTGCGCTGGCTTCTCACCGCGGTGGCTTCTCTTGTTGCGGAGCACAGGCTCTAGGTGCGCGGGCTTCAGTAGTTGTGGCACATGGGCTCAGTAGTTGTGGCTCGTGGGCTCTAGAGCACAGGCTCAGTAGTTGTGGTGCACGGGCTTAGTTGCTCCACGGAATGCGGGATCTTCCCTGACCAGGGCTCGAACCCGTGTCCCCTGCATCGGCAGGTGGACTCTCAACCACTGCGCCACCAGGGAAGCCCATTTCCCTTCTTTTTGATTACTCAAGTTTTATCCCCTACACACAAACACGGTCCTTCTTTTTTTTCTTCTATACAAATGTGGAAGCTTTATGTTGTTTTTCATTCCTTGGTGGAATTGATTACTGCAAGGTGAGCAATAAGGTAGACACCCTGCCTTTCACCTTAGAATGTCTCTCACAGTTTTCTTTCCACCCCACTGCCTGCCCTAGGTCACGTTCCTACTACCTCCTTCCGGACTATTGTAATAGGTGTCTCCTAATGCCCATTATCTCTCCTCCCCGACTCCATCCCTCACATGGTCTCCAGTTTTCTTTCTCAAAGCACAGATATAATCAAGTTGCTTCCCTGCACACTTCTCTCTCCAGAGTCAGCCTGATAAAGTCCAGATTCCTTGGCATGGCATTTAAGGCCCTAACATACTTTTCTTGCTTTCTCCAGCTCCCCAAACCCCATTCCATATCTTCCATATTAGCATACTTGAAGTTTCCAGAACTAATGCTGTACTTTTCCATTATATTTATTTAATCATAATATCCACTCCCCCATCACCTATGTCCTTTCCCCAGTCTCTACCTGTTCAAATCCTACCGGTCCTTTAAAGGCCTGATCAGTCACCTGCCTCACTGCTTCTTACCTGATTCCCCAGTGGAGTTACTGTCTACCTCTCCTGCCCCTGCGTTACCAGTGCAGTTCTGGCATTTTCAAATGACACAGCCTCTTGTGTCTGAAGATACACTGAGCATTTGCCTCCATTGCTAACATGTCTTTTCTCCCATTCAGATCTATGCCCTCAACAGAGTCATGACAGAACTGGAGCAGCAGCAGTTTGATGAGTTCTGTAAACAGATGCAGCCTCCTGGAGAGTGAGCTACCCCTGCGTTCACACTCGATGGGACCCTGGAGGCTTTGTTTGTGTGTTACCAGTCTTAAGCTGAGATGGCCCATTTGGAGCCTTACACAACTGGACAAGAAGACATTTGTGTTATTCCTAAAACTGGATAAATCGGAACTTCCTATATCTAACTTACTTCACTAGTTCCTCCGATCTGAATTGGCCCATTGCTTGCTGAAGAGACTTGTTCTATTCTTCCAAGACAATAGATTCTTTTTTTTTGTAACTTTTTCTATTTTTTGAAAAAAAATCAGTGTTTCTTGTGAAACTGTAATCTCCAAAACTACAAATAAAATACTAATAAGATGTTTGTTTGCTCATACTTTAGGGTCGGGGTGCCTAGCCATAGAAGGTGGAGTCCAAAAGAACGTACTAGGCAGGCAAAGTTGAGGTGAGCAGAGAGGACCCTTTCTCCTTCAGGAGGAGAGCGGAGAGGAGAGGAGGGAGAGAACATGGCTGCTTCCAGATTTCATTCTTTCTGGGCCTAAAGCTCTGCAGACCCTCCAGACCCTAAGTGTTTAGCCACACGGGTATAAATATGTGGCCTCTGCTCCCAGATGAGCCACAGCTCAGGTTTAGAGGCTTGAAGCTAGGATTCCTGTCACCCTATGAATGTGGACAGCTAGTGGCAGGCTTGCACCAGCAGGGGGAGGGGAGTGAGGCGCTTTTGGGTTTTCATTTTAGTTTTTGGTTTTTCATTTTCATCTTTCACTTTATCAGGCCTAGAAGCAGAACACATATGGAAATGAGGCAGACCGCTCAGCGAGGGCACAAGAGCCAACACTGCCACCTCCGTTAGTCTCCACACTGGAAATACCTGTATTTTCCCTAGTGGTGCTGGGAATATCTCCAGCAATTCCCATCTCCTTTGTCTCCCTGCTGCTCTGAAGTCACTGGGAATTCTGTTCCCATTGCTGTGTTTGTTTTAGGAATAAACTGCGGAGTTAAGGAGCTTGCTATCCCTGTGGAGAATGTGTTTTGAGAGCCTAAGTTATAGTCAAGGATTACCTCTACATAGATTATCCCCATAAGTAGTAATTAGGTTCTATAGGATCCTACTGAATTTGGGTTGAATGCAGATTTTTCAGTTTTGTGTTTTGGAGAAATGGGGGTTTGGAGTAAGCTGTCATCATAAACCTAAGGAAATGATGTATTAGTATGCTAGAAAGAGCAGTTTTTGGAGTCAGATGACTTGGGGTCAAGTGCCATTTTTACTGCATTGGATAAGTTATTGACGTCTCCAAGCCTCACTCTTCTCCCATCTGTGTAATGGAATAATATTTTCTTCTCAAGATCATTCATTGAGAAGTAAGATAATGTACGTAATAACTACTCAGTAAATATTACTTCCCAACTACCTTACTTCATGGGATATGTTTCAAATTTCAAATAACCAATTAATATATGAGCATTGGTTGGAAAGATTCTCATCCTTAGTTGGGAACTGCTTGTATTAACCTGTCGCAGCCCTGGATATAGTTCATCCTAGAGAAATTTTCTAGTATTGCAAACTGTAGGTGGTTGTAAAAATCAATTGAATAAATTGTGACCAGCTTTTCATTTTAGTGAAATAATAGATTGTAAAATATCACATGTGGTAAGGATATTGTTTCATGAAGCTTTTGTTTCAGCTTTCAGTTTTTCACCATTGAGCATAATGTTAGCTGTGGGTTTGTCATATATGCACTTTAATATGTCAAGGTACATTCCTTCCATACCCACTTTATTGAGAGTTTTTATCATAAATGGGTGTTGAATTTTGTCAAATGCTTTTTCTGCATCTATTGAGATGATCATATGGTTTTCATACTTCATTTTGTTAATGTGGTATAGCACATTGATTGCTTTGTGGATGTTGAACCATCCTGGCATCCCTGGGATAAATCCCACTTGATCATGGTGTATGATCCTTAATGTATTGTTGTATTTGGTTTGCCAATATTTTGTTGAGGATTTTTGCATCTATGTTCAGTAGTGATACTGGTCTATAATTTTCTTTTTTTGTGTTTTCTTTGTCTGGTTTTGCTATTAGGGTGATGTGGGCCTTGTAAAATAGTTAGGAAGCGTTCCCTCCTTTTCAACTATTTTTTGGAATAGTTTGAGAAGGATAAGTATTAATTCTTTGAATGTTTTGTAGAATTCACCTGTGAAGCCATCTGGCCCTGGAATTTTGTTTTGGGGGAGGTTTTTGATTACTGTTTCAATCTCTGCACCAGTGATCGATCTATTCAGATTTTCTGTTTCTTCATGATTCACTCTTGGAAGACTATATGATTCTAAGAATTTATCCATTCTTTCTAGGTTGTCCGATTTGTTGATGTATAGCTGATCATGATAGTCTCTTCTGATCCTCTGTACTTCTGTGGTATCTGTTGTTATTTCTCCTCTTTCATTTCTGAGTTTATTTATCATTACCTTCTCTCTTTTTTTCTTAGTGAGTCTAGCTAATAGTTTGTCAGTTTTGTTTATCTTTCAGAGAACCAGCTCTTAGTTTCATTGATCTTTTCTATTGTCTTTTCAGTCTCTACTTCATTTATTTCTGCTCTGATCTTTAATATTTCCTTTCTTCAGTAGACATTGGGCTTCATTTGTTCTTCTTTTTCTAGTTCCTTCAGGTGTAAGGTTAGAGTGTTTGAGATTTTTCTTGTTTCTTGAGGTAGGCCTGTATTACTATAAACTTCCCTCTTAGTATCACTTTTGGTGCATCTCATAGGTTTTCGTATGTCAAAATTTCACTTTCATTTGTCTTCAGATAATTTTTATTTTTCCTTTGATTTCTTTGTTGACCCAATAGTTGTTCAGTAGCATGTTGTTCAGTCTCCACATATTTGTGATTTTTTTCCCCACCTTTCTTCTTGTAGTTGATTTCTAGTTTCATACCATTGTTATCAGAAAAGATGCTTGAGAAGTATGTTTTTGAAATCTTGGCCTTCCCACTTGTTCCTAAGATCTGTTATATGTTAGAATATTTTATTTTATTTTATTTATTTAATTTTATAACATATTCTATTTTAGTTCTATTTTTTATTTTGATTCCTGACTAAGGAAGTAAAGACATTGAATGGTTAGCATTAGCATCCTGAGACCCCAGAGCCAGAGTAGAAGTGTAGCCTTACTTTCATATAGGTAGAAGGAAGCACACGTCCCTCTGTTAAGTCAAGAGGCTCTTGGCTGACCTATAACTATCCTCATATTGCTAACCTAAACTTTTTTTTGAGGCAATGTAGTATGATTATTATTGTTATAAACAAAGTACAATTTATACAATCAAATGTATATTTTCCCATTCAAAGCAGTCCTCTTGGAAGTCTACATATTTATTTTAGCTCTGCTGCTATGGCTCAAAATGGACATGGAAATCCTCTTTCAGAATTGCATCTTTTTCCTTTGAATGTAGTTCAAGTTTTAGATATAGCCAAAAATCATTGGAGGCCAAATCTGATAGCTAATGTGGTTTTGGTTTAAGAAGAGGACATCATTGGCTAATATTGAATATTAGGTTTTTGGACTAAATCTGGTTGGTTCAGAGTAAAATAAGTATTTTTTGAGTACCTACTATGTCCAGGCACTGTGCTAGGTGCTGGCCTCTAAGAGCTTATGTGAAGGCATTTCTCGACCTGGAGCTCCTAAAATATTTTGATGAAGGATAGCATCAGTGAAATGAGGGTTCAGCATTGAAGGACTTCACACTGAAATGTCTGAGCCCATGTATGTTTGTAAGATTCTTACTACATTATAGTAACCTTTTATATAACTCACTAGAATGCACAACCAAACAAATTCATCAACAAAGTAAATGTTTTTGAGTGTGGGGCACTGTGGCAGGCAGCAGAAATATGAAAAGATAAACTGAAGGAGCTTAAAATCTAGTGGGAGGGCTTCCCTGGTGGCGCAGTGGTTGAGAATCCGCCTGCCAATGCAGGGGACACGGGTTTGTGCCCCGGTCCGGGAAGATCCCGCATGCCGCGGAGCGGCTGGGCCCGTGAGCCATGGCCGCTGAGCCTGTGCGTTCGGAGCCTGTGCTCCGCAATGGGAGAGGCCACAACAGTGAGAGGCCCGCGTACCACAAAAAAAAAAAAAAAAATCTAGTGGGAAACAGACATATTCATCTAACCATGAAAAAAATACAAATGATATAACAGAGATACAAACAGAAAGCCGTGGAGAAGAGGAGGGTGCTGTCTGTTCCTTTAGAGTCAAATCATAGCAATGTGGACTTCATTGGACTTTTATTTTTCATTTAATTTTAGATTTAATGCATATTTGCCATATAGTTTGTTCTGCAAACTTCAAGAAGTTAGACCCGAGGTAAAAGTGCTCTGGTGCCCTAGTTGAGGAAGGGGTGGAACTAGCCAGTAATCTGGTTCACCACCTGGAGATGGAAAGTCCAGAGGCAGTGCCGGGGGCATGGCTTTCAGTGGGCCTGAGTTCTTTGTGAGGTGCCACTTTAGGGCTCCACACAATTTTATTTCTGTTCAATTTGGATTTTAGAATATGAAATGCCCTTTGAATATCTAGAGTTTAGTATTTTAGAGCTTAGGAAAAGAACACATAATGAGATCCTGGAGACCAGACGATGCCCTCAAGATGCCACTGTGTCTAATCTCTAAACAAAGCAAAAGGCAGAAGCTTTGACTGTGGAAATACGGAATTTTAAGTTACAAAATCCTACACACAAATTGGGCAACGTGATTGTCCTGCTATCAGCTCCGCTCTACAGAGCCAGAGTCTGTAAATTTAAGAAACACGTTACTAAGCCCCACCTCACCACTGGAGTAATTACCTTCAGGCAGGACCAAGGTGGAGGCTATACCAACTCTGAAGGGTTTCACTCATTTTCAAGGGACTAACCTGAGTGCACAAGTTCACCCAGCCGGTAACAGGGATGGAACTCAAGCCCAGCCCAAATTTAGCTTGGAAAAAATTCTGTTCTGTATGACATAAACAACTCTTGTCCCCAAGAGATTCAGAACCCTGAATAAAGAGGAAGAAGTATATAGGCCGCTGGCCCTACTGTGGGTTGCTGTGGTTCAAGGCAACATGTATCTAGCACATGCACAACATAGGGACAAGGAAACCTTTAGTAAGGGTAAGGCGAGGCTTGGCCCAACATGCTGGCAGAAACCCCACAGAGGCCAGCGGGAGTGGGTAAGGCTGTTTAGTGTCTTCGGTGCTGCAGCTTAAGACATGCTGCCTTGCCCCATAGAGCATCTGGAAAGAAGATGTAGGAGAGTGACCACATCAGGCAGTAAAAAGCAGTTAGCGACAATGGAGACAAAAACACCATGATGACACCTGGAAGAAAAAAGGCAAACAATTTTTATGAAGCTGTCTTATGTGTATTTTCCACCCTCTACTTCCCATTCCCCTCTTTCCAGCCTTCAGTTTTTACTCACAGAGCCTAAGACACTAAAACCAATGACACATGATCCCTGCCTTTTCAGAGTTTGTCCCTGTGTAACTAGACAATTACAATCTAATGCAATCTCAGGCTCCATTTTGTCAAATTCAGATCAGAAGTCAGTTTTAGCCAAGAATAAATTTGAGTTGCCCAGATCTCTTGTTAGAAAAAAAGAACAAAAAAGAAAAAAAATATATTCCTAATTGTTTCAAGTTTAACATGAGATAAGGGTCAATAAAATATTTTACGCATGCAGAAAAGAGTTAACATAGCAGGCCTGAGACTGCTGTCCTTAGAAAGGCCTGCTTGCAAGGTGGGCCTGGAAACTTGAATAGTAAACAGTTCCCCACACTGACACTTTTAATATTCTGACTGCCTAAGACAGTTGGTTATTACCCCCGAGAATACAGATTTGTTGGTTGTCCTGCCTCCTCTGGAATGGAAATGCATGAGTGATCCTGTAATGGATACCGCTGTGATGTGGTAGAATGAACATGGGATTTGGAGTCCCAAGACCTGGATTTAGAAAAGTCCATACTTTGCCACTTATCAGCTGTGTGATCTTGGGCAAGTCACCTAACTCTTTCAAGCCTGTTTATTACCTTAAGAGAGGAATAATAATGCCTCTCACCCTCTGTCATAATGAGATTGAATGGGGAATGTGTGAAAGAAATTTATGGAAGTACTACAAACGTGAGATGCCATTCTTCCCCTTTAACTTTGTTGCAGAAGTCTGGTGAACAAGTAACAACGTGAGATTTAATAGCAGAAGCTAGCCCCACACAGGGCCAGTTTAGATGACAGGTGAGTTTAGCTTTGCATGCTTCAAAGTTGACCAAACCAACTTTGTCCCTGTATTACCGTATCAAACTCAATTACAAATGTCAACCAAAATCCCTACCAACCTGACTGTGGTACTACTTTGATGGAAATGCAATTCACAAGAATTAACTCTGTCACTTTGACATTTATGCCAAATCTCTTCATCTCCGCCACAACCATCACCTCTCATCTGACAAAAAGCTGGTTTTCCTACTTCTATTCTTAGTCTCCTACAATCTATTCTCTTCATTACAGTCCAAGTGATCGTTTAAAACTGTGGCTCAGAAATCCCTTCAAAGGCTTCTCATTTGCCTACAGGATCCAGTCCCCAATCCTGCCCGCTCACTTCACTGGCCTCAGTCTGTCACAAGCCCTCTCTCAGCAAGTCCAGCCACACTGGTGCACTAATGCATCCAGCTGTTCTTGCCTCAGAACATTCAAAAATTGTTTCCTTTTCTGAGCCATGCTTCCCACCACTTGGCCAATCATCTTGCAGTTTTCATGTAATTTAAATTTTTTTCCAGTTTTATTGAGATATCGTTGACATATAGCATTGTTATTAGTCCAAGGTGTAACAACAACGATTTGATACTTGTATATATTGCAACATGATAACCATAATAAATTTACTTAATATCCATCACCTCACATAGTTACACATTTTTTCCCTGTGATGAGAACTTTTAAGATCTACTCTCGTAGCAACTTTCAAAAAGCCAATACACTATTGTTAACTGTAGCCACCATGCTGTACATTACATGCCCAGAACTTATCTTGTAACTAGAGTTTTTACCTTTTGACCACTTTCACCCAGATTTCATTTAAATGTCACCTCCTTAAGGATCCTTTCCCATCCTTAAAGCATTCCAGTCTAAATTAGGTCACCCTCTGATGCCCTCTGAGAGCACCCTATAGTTTCACAACACATCAAAACTATATATTTTTAGTTATTTCTGCCATGATTTGTTTGGTGTCTGTCTCCCCTATCGGACTGTAAATCCTGAGGCAGGAAGTATTTGTCTGGTTTACCGATTTGATTCCTAGTACCTGACACGTGGTCAGTGTTCCCTAAATTTCTATTGAACTTAGTGACATCCAACAAATATTTATTGTGCGTCTACTATGTGATTGGCACAATCCTAGGTACTAGGAATTACAGCACAAATAAAAAAGAGTCTTCTATGGGGGGGCAGGTTTAGTGCGTATAGACAACAAACAAGTAAATCCACATCAGGTGATGATAAATTCTACGGAGAAAAGTAAAGCAGGGTGAAACAGAGAGGGAATGTGGGGACAAGGTACAGGGTGGCAATGAGCAGCAGTGATAATAAATGATCACTAGTGACTTTTTTTTTTTTTTTTTTGAGGTACGCGGGCCTCTCACCGTTGTGGCCTCTCCCACTGCGGAGCACAGGCTCCGGACGCGCAGGCTCAGCGGCCATGGCTCACGGGCCCAGCCGCTCCGCAGCATGTGGGATCCTCCCGGACCGGGGCACGAACCCACATCCCCTGCATGGGCAGGTGGACTCTCAACCACTGCGCCACCAGGGAAGCCCACTAGCGATATTTAAGAGCAGTATTTTCACTCACCTCCCAGATAGACCATTTTTTTCCAGTTCTCAGACTCCAGGATTTCGTCATGTGGGTAGTAGCTCTGGTCCATCATGAATAGTATCATGAGTGAGGCCATGCAAGAGAGAATGAATGTGTTGCCTTTGGTCAGGAGGGAGGTGGAGGCCAAAACACAGGAAGCATAGGGGCAGGGTAGACCCTTGTATATGGAGGGAACGCCTGCAGGGAAAGAAAAGATGGGGTTTGCTGCTTCCCACTGCTCTAAAGCACCCACCAGAGGAAGCCCTTCTCTCTTTGGGTCTTCCCTGCCCCACATTCCAAATCCCCTAATCCCAGGGCAGTGGCCAGCCATAAAGCACGTAGTTGTTTAGAGATGATGTGTGGGTTTTGCACTGGATCCTCAAGGTAAAGCAGGCAGCTAGGACCAGGCCTATGCCTTGGCCCCTAGGAAGCCTCTGTGGAAGGGTCCTTTGAGATCTTTCTGTCTGCATCTGCAATCCCTTGCGTTGTGACCTTAGGCAAGGTAATTACCCTCACCAGAGTTCAGTTTCTCCATCTGTTATGGGAAACTGGAGTAGGACCTCTAGTTCTAGAGTCTGTGAATTCATATGCTCCATCCAAAGGTCACACTACAAGAAAAAGGCACAGCTGGTTCAAGAACCAAGGGTTCCCGCCCCCTAGAATAGGTCTCTGCCAATGCAGCCTGCAGTCTTCAGTGGGCCTAGAGCAGGGGAGAAGGAAGGAAGGGGGTCTCCATAAAAGAAAGGAAAGGAGTCAATTACTGCACCTCACACTTCCGGCATCCAACAGCTTCTCCCCTCCATGGTTCCCTACCCTCAGCCATAAGGCTGGCTTCCACTCACCAGCTGAATAAAAACAGAGGCGGACTGAAATAGCCAACACATAGATGATGGCCAGGAACCCGTTCAGAGGCCCATCCACACCTAGAAGCAGGGCTGAGGCCAGGCCAAAGGTGGTGAAGACAGCAAAGTCATTCAGCTCGGCTCCTGCTCCAGAAGGCCAAGGTTAGAAGAACTTACACTCATATGTCTTATACCTTAGTTCCCTCTAGAGGGGGAGCTGGAGTGAGGACAAGCAGGACCCTGTTTGTCAGGTCCCTGAGGGGCCAGAGGGCAACAGCTGCTCCCCACGTGGCCTGTTGATCAAAGACTAGGATCTCCTTCTGGCTCTGCTTGAAACTGACCACATGGCCCTAGACAAGTCTTTCCCTGTCTGGGTCTTAGTTTTCCCATCCTTTAACATGCAAGGGTTGGACCACAATTGGGAACAAATTGACAAGCTGTGGAACCCTTTTTTTCAAGCAAAATCTTGCATGGAAATATCTTGTCATATTTTAAACCAGCAGCTCTGCTTGGGGTAATTTTTCATTCCCCCACTCCCCCGTGACCACAACCACCACTCCCACTCCCAGATCCACCCTGAAGAGGGAGATGGGGCAGATAAGCCCACTGAAGGCCAGGACAAAGACAGCCAGCGATCAATAAGCGAACCAGCAGAGGAGCTAGATCTAGACTGTGGGGCTCACAAACTCCTGTTCAGGGGCTGCTTCTGCTACACTCAGAGGGATGTGAACAGGAGTGGTGACTCAGGGAAGGCTGCTGTATTTCAGAGGATAGAGGAGCTGACCTGAATGGGTGCTCCTGGGGTCAGGGATTATGAGTCTGAGGCCTGGACTCACCTGATGTGCAGCAGATGTTGAGGTGTCTGGTCATTGCCCCGATAGCCATGTCTAATAGAAAGCTGACCAAAAGCATCCAGGAGGCACAGGGGGACTTCCTAAAATGCAGGCCAGCAGGCCCCAAAGGGCGGCTCTTTCGTAGTCTCCACTGGACTCCACCCACCTCCCGCCATATGCTTCCTACGCTAGCACACATGCACACACCCCTATGTGTTCCCACACTCACATCCTTTCTGATATGTGCTGCTTTACATACACACACACACACACACACGCACACACACACACACACCCCTCACACATATCTACATCCCTTCCATACTCTCATTCTCAACCAACAGTCTCAAAGGGGTGCCCTCAACCCCCTCGGTAATCACTAAGGTCCCTTTCAATTCTAAATTCCAGGCACATTCAGTGGCAAGGGGGGTCCTAGGCCTTAGTCCAGCCTCTACAACCATCTCAGATAAACCACTCCTCCTTCCTAGGTCTCTGTTCCTCCATCTATAAAATGAGGGGTTTGTACCAAATGATTTATTTAATACGTATAGGCCTATTTAGATTATCTGTTTCTCCTAGTGTGAGTTTTGGTAGCTTGTATCTTCTAAGGAGTTGGTCTGTTTCATCTAGGCTATCAAGTTTGTTGGTATAGAGCTGTTCACCATATTCCTTTACTATGCTTTTAATGTCCACGTAATGATTCCTCCACTTTCATTTCTGACACTGGTAATTTGTGTCTTGTCTTTTTTTTGGTTAGCCTGGCTAGAGGTTTATCAATTTTATTGATCTTTTCAAAGAACCAGGTTTTGGTTTCATTGATTTTTTTAAAGTGATTTCTTGTTTTCGATTTCATTGATTTCTGCTCTAATTTTTATTATTTCTTTCCTTCTGCTTACTGCTGATTTAATTTGCTCTTCTTTTTCTAGTTTCCTAAGGTGGAAGCTTACATAATTGATTTTAGATCTTCCTTCTTTTCCATTTTTTCTAAGACTTTACTTTTTTAGGGAAGTTTTAGGTTTACAACAAAATTGAGAGGAATACAGATTCCCATATACCCCTTAGCCCTACATATGCATAGCCTCTCCCATTATGAACATCACTCACCAGAATGATGCATTCTGGCCTTGGTACATACCAAGAATGAACCTACACTGACACACTGTAGTCACTCAAAGTCCATAGTTTACCTTAGGGCTCACTCTTGGTGTAATACATTCTGTGGTTTTGGACAAAAGTATAATGATATATATCCATCATTATAATATCATATAGAGCATTTTCACTGTCCTAAAAATCCTTTGTGCTCTACCTATTTATGTCCTCCTCAACCCCTCTGGAAACTACTGATCTTTTTATTGTCTCCATACTTTTGGATACATATTTTCTCCATATTTTCTTTTCCAGAATGTCATATAGTTGGAGTCATATAATATGTAGCCTTTTTGGATTGGCTTCTTTCACTTAATAATATGCATTTAATGTTCCTCCATGTCTTCTTAGGGCTTGATAGCTCATTTCTTTTTAACACTGAATGATATTCCATTGTCTGGATGTGCCACAATTTATTTATCCATTCATCTACTGAAGGGCATCTTTGTTGCTTCCAAGATTTGGCTATTATGAATAAAACATCATAAACATCCAAGTACAGGTTTTGAACGCAGTTTTCAATTCATTTGGATAAATACCAAGGAGTGTGACTGCTGGATTATATGGTAAGAGTATGTTTAGTTTTGTAGGAAACCACCAAACTGTCTTCCAAAGTGGCTGTACCATTTTGCATTCCCACCAGCAATGAATGAGAGTTCCTGTTGCTCCACATCCTCAGCAGCATTTGTTGCTATCAGTGTTCTGGATTCTGGTCCTTCTGATAGGTGTATAGTGGTATCTCATTGTCATTTAATTTGCGTTTCCCTGATGATATATGATGTGGAGTATCTCTTCATATGTTTAAATGCCATCTGGATATCTTCTTTGGTGAGGTGTCTGTTAAGGTCTTTGGGTTTTTTTAATTGGGTTGTTTTTTAATTTTTTAATTGGGTTGTTTTTTTATTGGGTTGTTTTCTTATTGGGTTTTTAATTGGGTTGTTTTCTTATTGATGAGTGTTAAGCTTTGTATATCTTGGACTGTAGTTCTTTATCGGATGTATTTTTGCAAATATTTTCTCCCAGTCTGAGGCTTGTCTTCTAGTTCTCTTGACGTGGTCTTTTACAGAGCAGATTTCTTTTCTAATATATGCATTCAATGCTATAAATTTCCCTCTAAGTACTGCATTCACTGCATCTCACAAATTATGATAAGTTGTATTTTCACGTTCTTTTAGTTCAAAATATTTTTAAAAAATTTCTCTTGAGACTCCTTTTTTTTTTTTCTGCAGTACACAGGCCTCTCACTGTTGTGGCCTCTCCCGTTGCAGAGCACAGGCTCCTCCGGACGCGCAGGCTCAGCGGCCATGGCTCACGGGCCCAGCCGCTCCACGGCATGTGGGATCTTCCTGGACCGGGGCACGAACCTGTGTCCCCTGCATCGGCAGGCAGACTCTCAACCACTGTGCCACGAGGGAAGCCCAAGACTCCTTTTTTTAATCTATGTATTATTTAGAAGTGAGTTGTTTAACCTCCATGTATTTCGGAATTTTCTAGTTATTTTTCTGTTATTAATTTCTAGTTTAACTCCATATGAGTTAAACAGAACAGAGCATACTTTGTATGATTTCTATTTTTTTTTAATTTGTTAAGGTATGTCTTACAGACCAGAATGTGGTCTATCTTGGTGAGCTTGAGAAGAATGGGTATTCTGCTACTGTTGGATGAAGTATGCTATAAATATCAATTAGATCCAGTGGATTGATGGTGCTGTTCAATTCAACTATATCCTTACTGATTTTCTGCCTGCTGGATCTATCAATTACTGATAAAGGGGTATAGAAATATCCAACTATGATAATACAGTCATCAGTTTCTGCTTGTAGTTATATCAGTTTTTGTCTCATGTATTTTGATGCTCTGAATGATTTCTAAGATATCTTTCAGATCCTACATTCAAGGATTCTACGTTTCTTTCCAGCACATGCTCCCAAACTCCTCTGAAATCAGCTACCACAATCTCAGACCAAACTGCCCTAGGAGGCCATACGCAAGTCGACACCCTGACTGCAATGCTTGGGTGGCCCAGCAGAAGCAAACAGAGAGCCTGACCCCAGACCTCAGCTGTCCCCAAACAACCTTAGTATTTCCTTTGTTTAGACCCATACCTATGTGTCTAAAGGGAATTGGGCCCACCAGTATGGCATAAAAACTACACTCCCAGATTAGCTTGAACTGAGAAGATAGTGATTTTTTGCTGCAGGTATGCCCCACTTTATGAGACCCCAAAAACCCAGACTTAGAGAATCATAATTTTCAAACTGGAAGGGAACTTAAACATAATCAGGCAAAATCCTCTTATTTTATGGTTGAGAAACAGATCCAGAGAAGTCACTTGCTCATGGTTGTAAAGAATCAAACAGATTAGGAGTATGTTATTTGCATTATAAAGGACTTATCTTTAAAGAGCTGATTTCCCAAAGCCATTGAAACATGATTCAATTTATAGAAACATAATTTGCCTACAGCTTTTTGGGGGGGGCCCATATACATGTCTCAGAGTTTCCAGAACAGTGCTAATTTCAAATATTCTGCCAGATCATATGCTCTAATTTAAGAATCAAAAAAATTTAATGGTAGCCTGCCTACCCAAGGATTGTGCAAAGGCTACCAGAACAGAAATCTCAAAATCTCTTGATTTTCTCATAGAAACCGTTCTAGATGGCCATAGCTGGAAGGAACTATAGAGATCATAGTGTGAGCTGCTTGTTTTAAAGATGGAGAAACTGAGGCTCAGGATATGACCTAGCTAAGGTCGCATATCAGGCTGGTGGTAGAACTGAGGCTAGGATCTTGACCCCTTGACTCCCAACCTACTGCACTTTCTCCTGCCCCCAGTTGATCTGTACGCCTCGGAGCCTGGCTCTCTAGACTCCCCACTCCTTCCCTCATGCCATTGGCTCCAGCTCTTGGCTAAGAGCTTGCTGGGCCCCAGACCTACTTGCAGAAACTGCAGAAGATGGAGATGAGCCCCAGGATCATGTTGGCCAGGGACAAGGCACTGGCAACATCCTTCCAGGAAAATTCATTCATCTGGGCGTGGCTCTGCTCTTTGGTCAGGAAGAAACTGGTGTGCTGACCTGGGGCCCAGGGGAGAGGGACAAGGGGTTGTCAAGGTCAAAGAGTCCCAAAAGAGGCTCCCAGGGACCCAGTAGCTCCTGTTCCCCTAGATCTCATCCCAGAGCTGCACCCTCCCAACATGGTTTCACTGGCTGGAATCAGGGAGACTGCAGGTAGATGGAGGACACCCAGGAGGTAAGACAAAGGTGCTGAAGATGAGCGCCTGGGGAAGATCAATAGCAAAGTGAGTGAACCAGAACGACCATAGCTTCCACCCCTCTCTGACTACACCCCTTGCCCTACAGCACAGACCTCCCTCTAGCCCATACACTGACCCTCCTGGCACTCCCATGGCCCAGGGTCCAAGGGGTATGCACCCTTCCCCCATCTGAGAGATGAGCCCTTGTCATAGAGACCTTTATCATAAATGAGCCCTCCTTTTTTTCTTTCTTCTTTTAATTATAAAGCTACTTTTAATACTTTGGAGTGAGCCCCACAGGAACAAAAACACTGGGAAGGGGTAACCCCCTCACCCCCAGGAGTGGCCCAGGGGGAGAGAGGCCACCTGACGGGAAGGAAGCACAAAGGGCCCGCTGCAGACTCAGGCTCCTTTGTCCCGGAGGCCACGCTCACTCCCTCAGAAGGACAGGGCTGTGGCTGAGATGCCCCAGGCATCAACAGGGGAAGAGATGAGCAACAGAAAATGAATATGGACAGCACTAAATAGTTCTCATGGCACTTTCACCACGTTCTCTCTTCTGATCCTGACAACCTTAGGAGATGGTGCTATAATTCTCCCCGTTTCACGAATGAGGGAACTGAGGTCCTGAGAAATGGAGGTGTTTGCTCAAAGTCACACTTTAGGTGAGTAGAATCAATCCCTTCTGTTTGATTCTAAATCTGGTGCTTCTTACCGGGGGCATAATCTCAGCAGGAGGAGGTTTGTGCGGGCAATGAGGGAGCTCAGATGGCCAGTCTGGCTGGGCAGCTACAGCCTCCCCGTGCAGGAGCAGGCCCTGCCCAGGCCTCCTCCCTTCCCTCAGTCTCTCTCAGCAGCAGGGAATCAGCTGGCCCTGGCCATTTTCACAGTCCCTCTGTGTCCGTTTTCGCTCTAAGACCAAACATGTGCACTCCTTACACATAAACTGTGTGTGAAACTTTCTTTTGGAGAAAGAGCCCCAGCGTTCTCTGAAACAGGGAGGCCCCACTGGTTGTAAACACACTACCCACAAATAGCAATCCTGCACGTGAGTAAAATGTACAAGTTCCAAGGTGTTTTCTCATTTAATCCCCACTCATTTTCGAGGTGAGGAAGCTGAGACTCTGCCTCCATACAGCCCCTCTGTACAGCCCCAGGCCCTTCTGGTCTGGGCAAGAGCTAAGACAAATCATGGTCCTTTCCCATAAATACTGCCACCAGTATGTCAGAGGTTGAGAGGGGGCCGGACTTGGAATTTGGGGCTGGGAGTTTATCAGGCAGCACGGTGGAGCTAACTGCTCCCATAGGCCAGCTTCATTCACCAAGGGGTATCAGTAGCTACAATGCCAAAGCCACTGGGACTCCTGAGACCTTGTCATGCCAGGTCCCCTCAAAACCTAAGACAGGAAGCAATGCTAGTCTGAGAAATCTGGGATGGGAGGGGGGCAAAGGATTGGATGCCTGCTCCCTCCCTATCAACCCTTCCCTCCTGGTCTGTCTTGAGTCTCAAGGCTGACCCAAGCAAGACCAAACACCTCTGTTCCAGCCTAGTCTGCACCTGGAAGAGCAGCATCCCAGCATCTCAGAGGCAGTCAGCAGATACCTGGGGTATGTCCATCAAGTACGAGACACACCTCATCTATACTACCACACCGTTTGTTTTTTTTTAATTAATGTGCAATTAATTGTCTACTATAGTATCTCTTTCATTCACAAAGCACTTTCACCTCTATGGTTTCCAATGGCCCTGTGAGGTCTGCCAGGTAAGGCAAAGAAGACTCAGAGAGGGGAAGAACCTTGTTCAAGGTCACAGTGGAAGTGGCAGAACAAGACTTCCAACTTCAGCATAAGTGTTCTTTCCTGGGTACTCTGCTGTCTACCAACCAACAGGACTGATCGTAGTATTCGTTGTAAGCTCAGACTGAGCAAGGTGCTGGGGAAAGCCCTTGGTCCCTGCCTGGACCATGGAATTTACAGTCTGTTCAGGAAAGCAAGACTCATGCAGGCCTGTGGAGACTTATAGACAGTTCATGGTGGTAACTCATCTTAACAATGGGGAAACTGAGGTTTCAGAACAGTTAAGCAACTTGTTCCAGCAAATGGTGGAGCCGGGATTGGAACTGGGCCTCCTCTTTCCCAATTAAAAGCCATTTGCAGCACAGGCCCCAGGTATGGAAGGATGTGGAGCTGAGAGTAAGAGCTGTTGAAATTTGGAGAAAAAAGGAAAAATCCATTCATTCAGCAAACACTTGGTCTTGGGACAGAGAAGATTAAGACCTGGTCTGGTCTCTCAAAAAGCTCAGTCTGGCAGAGGCATTCAACCCTGCACAGAAGAGGAGGTGACAAGGCTGCTGAGGGAGCACAGAAGAGGGCCCCCGCCTGTCAGGGGGCTCAGACGAGGGGGTCAGAGCTGAGGCCTTGCCCAGCAGTGGCCTGCAAGACTAGCTCACGTCATTCCCCGGCTCCCCGGAAGCCATCAGTGGCTCCCCAACACCCTCAGGAGGAGTCCAGCTCCTTCATGTGGTATGCAAGCCCTTCGTGACAAAGCCCTGCTCAACTCTCAGCCTCCTCTCTCCATTGCCCCTTCTCTGCCCCCCTCTGGTCTTGGGTTGGGTGGTGGGCCTCTTTGGGAAGCCTGACACCCCCTCAAGTCTTGAGCTGCTCCTCCTCTGCACTGCCACATCTCCTTGTGCTCGCCGTGTGACACTTGGCACTCTGTATTGGCACCGCCTACGTGGTCTTCCTTCTCTACTACAGGGGAAGGAACTTGAGTGCCAACCGAGGTCCCCTGTGCCCGGCATGAGGCCTGACAATAGAAGTTGTTCAATGACCGTTAAATTAATAGAGCACTCTGGTGCTTGCCCGAGATCCTCTCCCTGCACGGAATCACTCAAAGCCTGTCTAGTCTGTCCTGTGAGAAGCCTTCTCAAGTGAACAATCCAGCCCCTCAGCACACCCAGCAACTACCCAACGTTTACCATCTTTATTTGCCCATGTCTGCTGTGCGCCAGGCCTGTGTGTTCTGGGCACCCTCAGGAGGCTAGGAGTCTGGTAGGGGGGGCAGATGTGTGTAGGGACGGTGACGGCAGTGTGGCAACTCTTATTGGACAAGGGGTTGTCCGGTTGCTGAGGGTGTCCAGGGAAGACTAAGTCTGGGGTGGGGGCAGGGGAAGGCTTGGCCAATGTGATATTTACGGAGGGTCTCCGGGCATAAACAAAGGGGGGGGGGTGCTTCCTGGCAAAGGAAATTGCAAGGGCGCAAGCCCAATAGGGAGGCTGGGTCCCAGGGAGACAGGGCTGCCGGGAGGCCAAGCCGGCAGGGAGGCCACAGTTGTGATAGCTGCCGTGACCTTGCCTTGCCGCTGTGGACAGGCAGTGATGTTTATTTGGTAAGGGGGTGTCTTGATCAGATGTGGGTTGGGGGTGGAGGGTGGTCTCGAGGGCAGAGGCTGAAGAAAAGGAAACCAGCCATGAGACTGGTGAGTGAGGAGAACGAAGTGAGCGACAAGAAACGTCCGACGCTGGGGCTGCTAGCGGAAGAAGAGGGGAGAGTTGCGTGGGACTCGGCGATTTCTCAGGAGAGGAAAGGCGTGGCGAAGGCGGTGCCTTGCCGGGAAACCCGCGCAGCGTTGGAGCGAGAAGGCTCCAGGCGGCGCTCCCCAGCGGGCGGTGAGCCACGCGCACAGCCCCTCGGGTTAGAAACGCCCCGCCCCCCACTGGCCGCCCCCACTCCATCCCGCCACCCTAGAGGCCAGCTGCCCAACAGGGAGCCGGCCTCCTCCCGACGCCGGTCTGTCCGAGCTGGAGACACCGGCGCTCCCCTCCTCGCCCCTCCCCTGCCTGCTGTGCCGCGTCGGTCCTGGACGACAGCGACGGCGACGACGCCCAGGCGAAAAGATGGAAGAGACGGAGCCGGGTCTGGGCGCCCGCGCTTCGGAACAACTCCTTCCCCCCAGGGCCGTGGTCGCCGACAGCACCCCGGGGGAGGCGCGTGCGACGCTGCGGCTGCTTACCTGGGGACCAGACATTCTTAGATGGGGTGGGGGCCCGCACTCCTTCCCCACTTCCTGGGCGGTGGAGAGGGGCCAGCCCAGGAGACGGGGAGCCGCGCCGTCCCAAGCCTCTCACCCATCCCCCACCCCCGCTGTTAGCTCACAATCCCCGAGGGGCAGGGGAGGGGCCACGGGGCTTTAGTTGGCAGGAAGAGGGGCCTCAGTTTGCCGGGGAGCCCTAGGTCTTAAAGCGGCGCGGAAGGGGAATGCAGGGATTGAGAGGAGGGCACTAGTCTAACATGGGGAGCGTGGACAGGCTTGGCAGGCGAAGAGACCAGAGTGCACGGCGTGTGGGAGGGAGGTGGGCTGGAAGGGAGTTGTGGGGAGATAAGGCTATAAAGGGATGCTGGGGTCCAGACTGTGAAGGGTCCCTAGAATGTAAGCCCCCTCCGTGTGGGCAGGGCTTTTGCTGTGCTTGGTGCACGGCTGTATCTTTGTGCCTATAAGAACGCTTAGGCAGGGCTTCCCTGGTGGCGCAGTGGTTGCGCGTCCGCCTGCCGATGCAGGGGAACCGGGTTCGCGCCCCGGTCTGGGAGGATCCCGCGTGCCGCGGAGCGGCTGGGCCCGTGGGCCATGCCGATGCAGGGGAACCGGGTTCGCGCCCCGGTCTGGGAGGATCCCACATGCCGCGGAGCGGCTGGGCCCGTGAGCCATGGCCGCTGGGCCTGCGCGTCCGGAGCCTGTGCTCCGCAGCGGGAGAGGCCACAGCAGAGGGAGGCCCGCATACCACAAAAAAAAAAAAAAAAGAACGCTTAGGCATAAAGTACATCCCGCAGCCCCCATACTTGTTGGATCAATGACAAGCTGAGTAGTTGACACTCAGTCCTGAAAATAGGAAATTTTAAGTAGGGAAGTGACATGGTCAGGTTGGTTTAGAAAGATTATCCTGGCAGCCAGCGTGGAGGAAGGCTGTGTAACACTGCATGAGCTGAGGGGGGCTGGAGCAAAGACATACTGTTAGACAGCAGCAGAAAGGAATAGTACTCGGACCAGGAGCCACTGTGAGATGGAATGTCGAGTGTGGGAGAGGAGTGAGAGGGAGGAGGTAGCACCCTCTCTGAGGTGTTTAGGTTCCGCAACTGGATGAATATGTGCCACAGAGAGAAACGTGTTAGTACTGGGTAGGATCCCAAGCACCAGTTCTAATACCTGCCCCACTTTCTCTGACCTACCCAGTTGCTAAATTCCAGCAGCAATAGCTTCCAGCGCCCCACAGAATATGCGAAGAGAAGGGGTGGAGCTAGGAGGTCAAGTGACTCTTTGCCTCACCTTGCAGCCTGGAGGGGGAAGAGAAGTATAGGACCTAGCCTGTCCTGAGTGGCTACTTGCCACTGGGCACTGTGCTCAATGCTTTACAGACGTTATAGTCATCTTACTGGATTTTCTCAAATGCCCCTGATGTTAGTATTAGCATTCCCATTCTCCAGAAGAGGAAATGGTTATTACTCGATTTTACTGAAGGTTACACCGTTATTAATTAGTGGATCTGAGACCTGAACACAGTTTGACACTGAAGTCACACCTAAGGTGTTTGAGAAACTAAAAGGGAGAATCAGGACGGAGGCAACTTCAGCTGTGCTGGGAGTCCAAGCCCAAGAGTCAGGTCAGCTCCTTTCTATCATTTGTATTTCTCTTCATTTGTCCAGGCTACATGGACCATTAAAGTGGCAAAATAAAAATGGTCACATAATGATTATAATACCGGCTTTAACTTTTAGCCAGATTTACATTCCAGCTCTAACACTTGGCAGATGTGTAAATTTGAACAAGTTACTTTGGTTTCCGTAACCAAGTCTGTAAAATGGGATTGCTGTGAGAACTAAATGAGCTTATATGAAACGCTCAGCACAGCGCAGAAGCTCAGTCATCATCATCATCATCATTCTAAGGACATGATCATGCCTCTGTTAGCCTGGACATCCCCAAGGCTTCCTTCAGAAGAGGGAGACGAAGCAGGGAGAGCTAAGAAACACCATCCTCCCCAACCACCAGAAGTTTCTAGCTTCCTCCCATTCTGGATCTCACATAAGTAGAGAACAAGAACAGTAGGGTGACTGTCTACACTTGTACTAACATGATAGCCACTAGCCACATGTGGCTCTTGAGAACATGAAATGTGGCTAGTCTGAATTGAGGCAGCTGTACATTTACCAGAGTTTGAATATTGAGTTAAAAAAATACCATATGCTAACACATATATATGGAATCTAAGAAAAAAAATGTCATGAAGAGCCTAGGGGTAGGACGGGAATAAAACACAGACCTACTAGAGTATGGACTTGAGGATATGGCGAGGGGGAAGGGTAAGCTGTGACGAAGTGAGAGAGTGGCATGGACATATATACACTACCAAACGTAGGGTGGATAGCTAGTGGGAAGCAGCCGCATGGCACAGGGAGATCAGCTAGGTGGTTTGTGACCACCTAGAGGGGTGGGATAGGGAGGGTGGGAGGGAGGGAGACGCAAGAGGGAAGAGATATGGGAACATATGTATATGTATAACTGATTCACTTTGTTGTAAAGCAGAAACACACCATTGTAAAGCAATTATACTCCAATAAAGATGTTAAAAAATAAAAATAAAGAGTCATGTACCGCACTGTTCATTGCAGCTCTATTTACAATAGCCAGGTCATGGAAGCAACCTAGGTGTCCATCAACAGATGAATGGATAAAGAAGATGTGGCACATATATACAATGGAATATTAGACATAAAATAAAATTGAGTTATTTGTAGTGAGGTGGATGGACCTAGAGACTGTCATACAGAGTGAAGTAAGTCAGAAAGAGAAAAACAAATACTGTATGCTAACACATATATATGGAATTGTAAAAAAATGGTTCTGATGAACCTAAGGGCAGGACAGGAATAAAGACACTGATGTAGAGAATGGACTTGAGGACATGGGGAGGGGAAGGGTAAGCTGGGATGAAGTGAGAGAGTAACACATATGTATAACTGATTCACTTTGTTGTAAAGCAGAAACTAATACACTATTGTAAAGCAATTATACTCCAATAAAGATGTTAAAAAATATGTAAAATAACTAATTTTTAGTATTATTTGTTAAAATGTTAATATTCTTATATACTGGGTTAGAGTAAATTATTAAAGTTAATTTCACGTGTTTTTCCTTATTTTTTAATGTAGCTGCTAAAAAATTGTAAATCACATTATGTGGCTCACATTCTATTTCTCTTAGCTGTATTGACTTAGAGGCCCTGCAGGATATAAATACGGAGCTGCAGATGTCCACCCATCCATCCATTATTAGAGTATTTATTATGTGCCAGGCACTATTTTAGGTGCTAGGGATATAGCAATAAACAAGACAGACACTGTTTCTGCCCTCAGAGAACTTACACTCAAGTATGGGGCAAAAGCAACAAATAATGTCTAGTCATGACAAGTGCCATGGAAATCAAAACAGGGTCAGAAGTATTTTGATGTGAGAGGAGTTGGTACTTCTGACAGGGTAATGAGTGAAGTGATATTTGAGCAGGGACCTAAATGTCGAGAAGACACAAACCATGAAAAGACCTTGGGGGAAATGTTCCAGGCAGATGGAGCTACAAATGTAAAGACGTTGGAGCAGGAACAGGCTTGATGTGCTGATAAGCTGAGCAGTCAGTAGGAATGCAGTGAGTACTAAGACTGGTACATCACATAGAACCTTGGCAAGAGTTTGGACTTTATTCTAAGTGTAATGAGGAATTTGGGGGTCATTTTTTACAGAGGTATTATAACCTGACTCACATTTTTAAGAGGATGACTACAGTCTCTGTGGAAACAGAATGGAGGGTGAGAATGGAGGCAGGGAGGCAAGTTAGGAGGCTACTGCATTCGTCCAGGCTAGAGATGTTGGTGGCCTGGACTAAGTGGGGGGAGGTGGGGAGGTGGTGAGCAGCAGTCAGATGTGGGATGTATTTTGAAGACAGAGCTGAGACGACCTGCTGATTGGTGTGGGAAGAACAGAATCAGGATGACTTGGGTTTCTGGCCTCAACAGCAGTGTGACACAGGTGCTGATGGACACAGAGGGACTGGTAACAAAACAGGTTTGGGGTATAACTCAAGACTTCCATTTGGGCACGTTAGGTTTGTAATGACATCAAGTGAAGCTGTTGGATAAATGAAGTCTGCATAAAACTCAGGGAGGGATCAGGACTGGAGACACACATGTGAGTCAAGAGCATATGGGTGGCATTTAAAGCCATGGGAAATGATTAGATCACCAAGTAGAGAAAGAAAAGAGGGCCAAAGACTTGGCCCCAGAGCAGTCCAAACTATAAGTGTCAGGAGACAGAAAAGATGCAGTCAGTGAAGCAGAAGATGGTAATATTCCAAATCAAAGTGAAGAACAAAGCTTTCGAGTAGGAAGTAGTCCACTGAATAAAATGCTGCTTGGACCACGGAAGTCTAATTACTCCAGGCACTTAGTAGTCCCTTCCTCCCAAGCTCTGGCTCCTTTAGGGAATGAACTTTAACATGTATGTGGGGGGGTTGCACATGGGCTTTAGTGCCAGAGATGTGGGCTCAATTGTTTTTAAGTTGTGTGACCTTAGGTAAGTTACTTATCTTCTCTGGACCTTGATATACATCGTCTGCATGCTCATCACTAAATACTCAAGTGAACTACTCCTATAGTATCCCATATGCACATGTTACTCTGTCACTTTTGTATTTTAACTTCTTCACACCTCTATGTAGAGATATTCTAGGACTGTCCTAATCGGCCAAAACAGATTATGCTTATAGCTATGGTCAGACTTTAATCAAATAGTAATGTCTGAGCCTGACCTCTGCCACTTTTTATCTGTGTAACCATGGGCCAGTTGCTTAATGTCTGAGATGTCCCAGCTCTGTAAAATAGGAATACTGTATAATACCTCATAGATGGTGGATTATAAAAAGATTAAATCAAACAGTTGGCTATGCTTGGCAGCATAAAAGCTCACTAAACAGTATTTATCATCTTTGTGTCTATACCACCAATACTCTCAATACTTGTGGACGGACTGATAACTTGAGAAGGTAAGGACACAAGCAAGCCTTCTTTCCCTCCTTCTGGAATGCTAATGTGGAGAAATGGAGGTAGCGTCAGCTGTTACACCCAGTGAACCAGGCAGGGCCAGCATGGTGGATTATTGAGGCAAATACAGATTGCTAATTATTTTGGAAAAGAGCAGGGATGTCTTCCTCTTCCACATTTTGTTGAGTGGATTCCCACCATCCACACTCTCAAGCCAGAAATTCAAGCATTATCTAAGATTCTTTCCTTCCACTCATTCTGCCACATCATATTAGTTGACAAGATGGCGATCTACTGTACTTTCAAAATGCCATACTTCATCAAGCCTAAGATGCCATCCACTGTTAAGACAAACCATTATTAAACGATGACATACTACTGACATCTAGAAGCATCTAGGTCTGAGAGATTAAAACGTAGGGGAAGAAAAGTACGTTTACAATGGATGAAACACACCACCTCTCAGTCCATCACCATCTTTGTTCAAACCTCCAACATCTCTTGCCTGGACTGGGTTGGAGGCTCCCAGTGGTTCCTCCCCCACTCATCCTCCACTGCCAAGATGAGCTTTCTAAAAAGGCCAATTTTACCAACTCCCTACCCTCAACCCTTCAATTAGCTCTCCTCTCATACCCACCTGGCCAATATTCTTCACTTTAGCTGCAATTCCCCAAATGTCATATTGCTTCTTGTCAGTGTCCCTCACGTGCTATTTTTTGTCTAGAATTGCTTTTCATCCCATTCCTCATCTACCTATCTCCTAGCTGTTAGAAGTTAAGAGTGTTCTGGCTGGGACCTATCTCACTCCACCCTTCCCGACTGGCAGGATCACTCTGGTTGATATGGCTTGTTAAGTGGATATCCCTTTGTTCATTCACAAATAAACTCCATCCAAAAATAAACCCTACCCTAACCCCCAAAGACAACCTTCCTACAGAGACGACAGTTGGAGCCTCCAAACAAGCTCTAACTCTTGTTTCTTTTTCAACACCCAAGCAGGTGTCAGCTCTTCCAAAAAGTCTTCTCAAATTCTCCAAACTGAGTTAAGCAGCCCTCCCCGGTGCTCCATGATATTCCATGTGCACCTCTATCATAGTCCTTCTTATACCATGTTGTAATGGCTGACTTGCTTTCTCCCCCACTAGACCGTGAGCTTCCTGGAAACGGGTCTGTCTTACTCACCTGTGTCATTCTCCAGCATCTGGAACCTGGAAGGCACTTAAAACTCAGTAATTAAGTATTCCTCACTTATAGATGGATAGATGAGTGAAAAATGGTTACTGTTTATAATCACTGGGTCCTAGTCCCCCTAGGAGATGCTACCTCCAAAATCACTTCACAGTGCCACTAACTTTCTCTAAGCTTGGTAACTGGCTTAATGAGGAAAGCACAATGGCACTACCTGGTGGTCAGTGTAGGGAGCACGCCTTATTGAACAAAAGAAAGTTTGTTTTGAATCACTGTTCTCTTCTGCTCCAGTGGTTAGGAAATGTCAAGGGTGAGGTGGATCTGTAGCAGTATTCACAAAACTTAAAAATGCAATATCCCCTGTAACAAAGTAAAAAAATTTTAAAAAGTGAGGTCGGTTTGCATTTTCAAGACAACCAGGAAACTGCAATGACACCACCTGGTGGTCAGTGCCAGGAGCACACCTTATTGAACGGAAGAAAGTTTGCTCCTGAATCACAGGGCTCTCTGTTCCAGTGGTTAGGATAGATGTCAAGGGTGAGGTGGATTTGCATTTTCAAAAGATCAAGCTGATGACTGAATACAGAATGTACTGGAGAAGGGACCAGAGGAGGAAGCAGGAACACTAGGGGGAGGTTATTTTGTCAGAGCTGAGAGTCGTGTCCAGATCTGTGACTTCAGAGCCACCAAGCCTAACCACTTTGTAATACTGCCTCTTCTACCCACAGCCTTCCTTCTCCCTCTCAACTGAGCACTGCGTCATACAGATTCTAAGATTCAAGGATTTCCACCTTCTGGTATTCATACCCTTAGGTAATTACCTCCCTTGAGTGTGGGCCGGCCTAGTGACTTGTTTCTAATTGAGCACAGCCAAGGTATGAGATGTCGCTGCCATAACTTCTATCCTGCTAGCAGACTCTCATCCTTGTTGGCTTTGATGAAGACAGTTGCCATGTTGGTAAGACTCATGTAGCAAAGAACTAAGGGCAGCCTCTGGCTAACAGTTCATTAGTAAACAGAGCTCCACAGTCCTACAAACCCTTGAGGAACTGAAATTCTGCCAACAATTTAAGTGAGCTGGGAAGCAGATCCTTCTTCAGTTGAGCCTTCAGATGAGGACACAGGCCTGGCCAGTAATTCGACTGCAGCCTTGTGAGAAAAGAAACCCTGAAGCAGAGGACCCAGTTAAGTGTGCCTGAACTCCTGATCCATAGAAACTCTGAAATAATAAATGTGTGTTGTTTAAAGCCACTAAGTTTGTGGTAACTAATGCAGCAATGGGTAACAAAGCACCTACTAAAAATGTCATTATCATGCAAGTCAAAACCTTCTGAAAATCTGGGAAACTTTCTGTAGTAAGAATCAACTACTATACCACTAGTGTGTGTGTGTGTGTGTGTCCCATTTCCTGCAGCCTCCCAGCCAGAGGCTTTCGCGGCTGCCTCCACAGAGCATCCTCCTGTGAACTGAGTGACCAAGTATCATCTGTGCGACCTTGACAGAATCTAGTCCCAACCTCTGCTAGGCCTTTGTGGACCATTTACAGCTCACAAGGAGCGAAGCTTATAAGGAAAGGCCACTAACACCAGGATGAGATTGTGGCATTACCAAGCAGGTCAACACAAAGGACATTCATCCCCAGAAAGGAACTTGGGCAATTTGATTTCAAGTACAGATCTCTCACTCCTTTTACAGCATGTTGTAATAGATTATATGGCACTGAAGGAAGTACAGCAATGCTGGCTATGCTATCAATTTAGCTAATTCCACTGAACAAACAGGAAGTGAGGTAGAGTCCCACAAGAGCTCAGTCAGAATCAGCATAGAGTAACTCAGCCAAAAAGCTTCTGTTAAGTTCCTGAATAATTCAGGTCAAAATGAATTATAACCTGAGTTAACTCATAATCAACAGGTTGGCTGTTTTTCTTGTTTCTCACCCACTGTCCTACTCTCTTTTCCACAATATTCTAAAGTTGCCACTTAATGGATTCTTCCTGCTGCAGATGGCGGAACTCTGGATCTCCTGCTCAGTGGGGCTAGAAAGTGGATTCATAACATTGTTAGAGGTAGCCTCCAAAATCTCTTCCAAGTCTAAAATTCTGTGAGTTTAGAGGCTGACTGTCCCGAAACCTGGCCATTGCTGCTGCCTCAAATTCTGCAGTCATCCTAGCTCAGCAGAAAGAGTAGAATGGGACAAGCCAAACCTTATCAATCGTGTAGAAATACCAGAACCACACACTCGCTCGCGAGCCAAGCCAAGCTGTTTATCTTCCACCAGTACCCAACATTCTGGTTCCCAGACGAATCTGAAGCTGGAGTTGCACCAACTGTTAAATAGCCACAACCCCAATTTCAAAAACACTTCTAGTTACTAAGAGACTAACAACAGTCCTCTCTGGAAAATGACTTGCCAATCTTTTCGAGGGAAGAAGAAACCCTTCTTTCTCTAATGCTCTGACTTATGGGAGAACAGATGGAGATAAAGAAGGAAAGTACACTGGCCAGTACTCTGAAACTGACTAGTTGAATATCTGTGACCTGGAAAGGATCCCAAAAGAGACTGATGTGATTCTTTACCATCCCAACTAAAAGTAATAACGACAGCAATTACATTCACACAGGACCACCTTCAAAGAAGTTCATGATTCCCCTACATGCCCTCGATTCTCACGCCACCTCCCATCAAGGCAGAGGCTGGGGCAACACGGAGGTGACAGGTCCTATAGCCATGACAGCCTTTGTCAGAGTCCACTCTCAGTGGAAGTGAAGCCCCGGAAGCTGGGTTCAGCGCTTGGAGGCAGAGCCACTGGCTGGCTTGGCAACTTGTTCACGATGCTGATTTTAGCATCCTGCTTCTCAGCGTTCTCATATGGAGCCCAGGACAAGTCGTGCTGCAGCTTGTAGGCACCAAGGAAGTCATGTGGACAACCTGTCCCCCATTCCTAGAGAAGGCAAAGGCGTCAGTTCTGATCAGGGCAGGAGATAAAGAAACTGAGCTCATGTCCCACTTCTACCACAATTTTCTTCTTTAGCCTTTCACTCCAGACCAGTCAGAATCATTCTTGGAAACCATGACATTACACATCAGATACCTCCCTTAACAGAGATAATGACTGTGAAATAATTTAAGCACGTGCATATTTTTCAGAGTCATGTCTGGGCTCATGCCATCTCCAGTTTTCTAGAAAACCACTTCCCAACCCCTATGCCTACATTTTCTCACACACAAACACACACCCAAGAACTTCTCAAAGACAAGAGTAGATTTTTGTGCAAAAATTAAATGTTCTTACCTTTGGAGAAATAATGGAAAAATACCGCTGACCACTCTCCCGTTTATAAAGGTAGTAAATGTTGCCAGGTTTTTTCACTATATTACAAGCTACATGGTGCAAGTCAGCATCTTTGCGAGCATCCTCCAATACCTAAGAACCGCAGAGATGTAACCAATTAGGTATTAGGTAACAGGCACTCATACTCAATGACCATCCCACTCAAACTCTGGAAACCGTTCAATGCCTAGGGTCTTGCTCCCCCGCAGCAGTGAATCATGACTGAGATCCAGATGATACTGAAGAGGAAAATTACACGATGGTACGCTACTATGCTGTAAAAATGCCTTTAGGAAAACTGTATTTCAAAACGTTGAGTGTTACTGGCTTCTGCATGGTTTTTACATTTCTTTCCAATTTTTCTGTGGTCAGTACATTTCTTTTATAACTGTAAACATAGTTTCCCCTCAAAATGCTTTATCTATCTCACTGAGCTTTCTCCCAGTGAAAACACTTAACCTCTTGGTCTTATTCTATTTTACTCAACACTTCTATATTTCTAGGAGGTACTGAAACAAGTAAGTTACGATGATTATAAGCAAGTTCAGTCAATCCTATGAACTAAGCGAAGAAAACGAACGCTTACCTAAAAGCCACTACTTACCTTCCTGGCTTGTTCTTGCAAATGTTTGATTTGCTCGGCTATGACTGTCAGCTTGTTGGTGGCATTTGCTCTGACAAATTCATTAGCCTAAGGTGAGAAAAAAACTGAACTGTGGGTCAAAAAAGGGGTAAGACTTCTACGATATTCTTATTTAGATCCCAATGTAAAGTTATGTCAACATCTTTGCTTATGCCTAAAATACTCTTCCCATTCTCACCATTCCCCCATGAACGCCCACTCATCCAGTGAGGCCCGGCTCAAACAGTACTGCTTACAAAAAGCCAATGCTGACACGACCCACACCACAGAAATAAGTGCTCCTTTTCTATTTACCAAAGCGTCTACCTTGTTCACTCTATAGATTCTAGTCACACTCAAAGTTTTCAGTCTTCCAACATGCCCTGCTCTCTCTTGCTTCCAATTAATATGGAATATGCCCTCTCCTCCACCCAATATGTTTCCTTCTTGCTCTTTTGACTGACTGACCCCACTTATTCCTCAGGTCTCCAATTTTTTTTCTCACATTTAAACATTTCTGAAATCAGGGATGGGTTTTACAATGAAAATCCAAAGACACTTGTGGTATGCCTCTTATCACATGCTATATAGGAACCTAACTATATATAGAAAGTATCTGTTAATCTGACCATTACCTCAGTTGAATTATTTACATCACACTTACTTATAATTATATTTTAACTTATATTTGCATTCCTAATTGTTACTTAAAATGTATTTTTAAAAGATCGCACTATGATGTAGACCTGAAACAATTATAATATACACAGAGGACTGTCTGCCATGTGCTAGGAAATTCAACTGAAGGCACTGGAAATTGCTTAAAATAAATAACTTTCAAAACTAGAAGAGACAGGTGTGACCAATTCATGTATTGGGAAGGATTATCACTCAGACATCAGAAATCCATCAGAAACTTCCAGATTACTTTTCACAAAAAGCTGATTAACTTTTTTTTTTTTTTTGGCCACAATGCACAGCTTGCAGGATCTCAGTTCCCTGACCAGGGATTGAACCCGCGCCCTGACAGTGAAAGCGCGGAGTTCTGACCACTGGCCCCCCAGGGAATTCCCCCCAAAACTGATTAACTTCTAGTGGCATACAATTAAGTTAAGGAAAAGAAAGTAAGAGGTTAAATTTGAACTAAGAAATATTAAGAGAATTTCCTGGTTAGTTGTGGAAGCTTAAGGTAAAGGTCAGGTATAAGCCATGTTATGAGTGAATAGAAACAACTGAGTAAACTGAGTCAAGCCTCTATCTGTTCCACGAATATACACTTAGCAATTACTGTGTGTCAGACACCATGCTAGGAACTGCACACATTGGCAAACATGAGAAAAAGGTCCCTGCCTTCGTTAAGATTACAGTCTAGGGCTTCCCTGGTGGCGCAGTGGTTGCGCGTCCGCCTGCCGATGCAGGGGAACCGGGTTCGCGCCCCGGTATGGGAGGATCCCACATGCCGCGGAGCGGCTGGGCCCGTGAGCCATGGCCGCTGGGCCTGCGCGTCCGGAGCCTGTGCTCCGCAGCGGGAGAGGCCACAGCAGAGGAAGGCCCGCATACCACAAAAAAAAAAAAAAAAAAAAAAAAGATTACAGTCTAATGCAACTATCCTTTAGAATATGAAACAAGTCACATATGTAATTTAAAATTTTCTAGTAGCCATGTTAAAAGTAAAAATAAATAAGTAAAATTAATTCTAATAATATACATAATTCCCTGGCAGTCCAGTGGTTTGCACTTGGCGCTTTCACTGTGGTGGCCCAGGTTCAATCTCTGGTCAGAGAAGCTGACTGGTCTGCAAGCTGCATGGCACAGCCAAAAAAGAAGAAAAAAAAATCTAATATTTTATTTAACCTAATATAACAAAAAAAATTATCATTTCAACAAGTAATCAATATAAAAATTGTTAAGAGATATTTTACATTTCATATTAAGTGTATATTTTATATTCACAGCACCTATCAATTTGGATGCTAAATTTTCATTGGAAAAACTTGATCTGTATTGAGACTTCATAAAATTTACAGTTGAGTTGATTAACATACTCAAATTGTTCCAAATATACTTACAAGTTTCCAGTAATTGAATCAATTAGCAGGTTTTAAAATTTAAATTAATTAAAATTGTTACAGGGAAGAACAGAATCTGACTCCATGTTGAATCTGTTTCTTTTACTTTAACCTTTGCTTTTCACTGCTTATGTTACTATAATCACTAAAATGATGCTGTCTATAGCATAAGCATACATAATGGCCTGCCTCGGGAACCCTGCTCCTCTGCCTGAATGTTAAACTAAAGTGCTTTTGTTCAGCTCACAAGGAGACATTCTGACCCTGCCCACCTGTGAATGGCTGCAAATAAGAAGAAATGAACACATCCCCTCCCCAAAACTAGCCAAGCCAGGAGATATTTTGCAAGACTTATGGCCTCTTTACTTCCTCATCTCTTCCCTCTCTCTGTTCTATAAACGAAACTGGCATTCAGACCCTGATAAGATGGCACTATAGGACATTAGTCTGCCAGCTTCTCGGACGCCCGGCTTTCCGAATAACGTCACTATTCCATGCCTCAACACCTCGTCTCCCGATTTATTGGCCTGTTGTGCAGTGAGGAGAGCAAGCTTGGGCTCGGTAACAAATTTACATTAAAATTTAAAACCCAGTTTCTCAGCTGCACTAGCCACACATTCCAAGCCTCAACAGCCATATGAAGCTAGTGGCTACCATATTGCATAGCACTGCCCTGGGGAGTGATACAGACACCAAAAAGAAAGATAATTAGTGTTGTATGTACTTGGAACAATGATGCACTATTATGAAGGAAATTACCGTAATTACGTGCTAGAAGCAGACCAAAGATAACAAATGAATGAAGCAACTGGTTTAATAACAGGGAGTGGTGAGGACTGCAGGAATTAGAATGCATGTGTAGTCTAGAGGCATTCAAATTCAATTTAATAATACTGTCATTTGGATGGGGTGGGGTATAGCCTTCTACAGATAAGAAGGCCTTACTGAGGATGTGACATTTGACTTGGGTCTGAAGGAAAGGAAAGGGCCAGCCACGCAAAAAACCAGAGAAGTGGTTTCCAGGCATTTCTAAGGCCAGTGCAGCTTAAGAGTAGTTAGTGAGTGGAGATATAAAAAAGAGTGCAGGGACCAGATCATGTAAGGCTTTATGGCCCTTGACACAAGAATTTGCATTTTGTTCCAAGGACAATAAGGCACCTTATGGCCAAGGAGAGAATAGGTGGTTCCTAAAGCTAAGATAGTTCTGGGTTAAGAGTGGCCTTACAATAAATCTCCTTTCTCTTAAGGGGGCAACAAATCTGTCATTTGTGTACAAATGAGCCTAATTAAAACAGAAATGAGAGAAAGAGTACTAATAATGATAAGCACAAACTCTGGCCCTAATCACTCTGCGGCCCTTTGCATATTGTCTCATTTAATTCTCATAACACCTTATGAAGCTGGAGATGATGAACTCCAACTTCACTTTCTCATTTTAGGAATCAGACTCAGAGAGGTGAAGCAACCTGTCCAAGGTTTCACAGCTAATAAATGGCAGTTAAAGATTTCAACACAGATCAGTCTGATTCCAAATTTCATGCCTTAAAACCAGGGTTCCCGAGCTTTCACACATGAATGCCTAAATGGCATGTTAAGAAGTCAGTCCGGCTAGAAAGTACATTTCAGTACACAGATTGAAATATGCTTGATTCTCTTTATCTCCAGAGTGTTTTTTCTTCAGCTTCTCAAAGACTAATACTGGAAAAATGGAAGTAGCACAATAATGCATCCTCTGTATTTCACTAGATTGATTATAGGTTAAAGGACAAAAACCGTGTTCCTTCTTTCTTTGTTTCAGGCCATTGTAATACACATAATGGTCACTCAGTAACCCACTGAAAATGTTTTGCCTAAGGTCTGACTTTGGGAGCCTCCCTCCCAATAGGTGATCTGATTAAACAGACACATAATGTTCTCCTAATCCATAAAAGTTATACCTTGCTTCCCACCTCTCTAGAAAAGAGAAAGCACACCATTTGAATCAAAGGAGCTTTCCTAAGCATTTGAAAATTTCTTAATTAAAAAAAAACAAAACTGAAGTAGAGAGATGTACATGTAAGGGAATTTGAGCACATTAATTATTGAATTTTTTTTGAGCAAAACGAAGGCCTTTGACCATAACCAAGGCCAAATGTGATCGTGTATACAAGGACGAGGGGGATAGCATAAGCTTTAAAGTAGCAAGGGCCTGTACCTGTACATATCAAAGAGGGCTCTACAACTGGACGTCTTGGTAAGAAAGATTACATGAAATCTGGTTTTTCAAGAAATTTAGATCTAGGAGCTCTCCTAGTTCACACACTGCACTTTACAGATAAAGAAGCTGAGGTCCAGAAAAAAGTAATTTATCTCAAGTCACAATGCAAATTAATATCAAAACTGAGATTAAAATGCATGTGTCCAAACTCCCAGTGCTATTTCTGTTATGTCATATTTCCTCCTTATTTTACTTCTTTTGGCAATCAATGTCTAAGCACTGGGCTTGGGAATACTGTGTCCAGTGCATGAAGACAGAGGGCAAAACTTAGAGTCCCTGCCCTTCTAAAAGATTTTAAGCTCTACAAGCCCTCAGGTCAGAAGTAAAGATCTTAGGGAAGCAGTTTAAAGTAAGCGAGCTACTCATCCCTGCAGAACTGCGTTAGAGTGATCTTGAAAGGTCCCTGGAAACTTCCCTTCACGTGTCAAATAGGAAGAATAACTGTACTGCCTACCTGACAGGGCTGTCCTAAGGCCCAAATGAAATCATGAATATTGAAAGTACTGTGCAAACCTTCCCACGAAGGGAGATTACGGGCACTCAATTTGTAGCTGAAGGGGTCTTTGGTCTCAGATCAGTTGGAGTCAAGCCACCGACTGGCCATGACCATCAGTTTTCCCCGCGTATAAAATGGAGACGAGAACAAATGCTACCCCACACTAAGTGGCTTGGAGGACCAAACGTGCACGAAGCTGGTCATTTACTTCCCCAGCCGCGCCTCCTCACCTTCTGCACCTGCTCTGCGAGCGCCACGAGGTCTAAGGGGTCTCCGACCCGGTGGGTGTGGTAGGGGCTCACCAGGGCCAGGCCGCCGGGGGTCGGGGTGAGCTCCACCAGGGCTCCTGCGACACACACACAGGAACACAGGCCGTGAGCACCCGCCCTCGGCCTCCCGCGGAGCCCGGCAGACTAGCTACTCCGGGAGGGCTTCTTTTCCCCATCTGACTCCCGCCCCGCCTGCCTCCCCAACCTGCCGCCGACAGAACTCCTTGGTTTTCTATGACTCCCTGGGTCGTCCCGGGCGTTGCACCGTCTTCCATGACAGCACCTTCCTCTCCCTACTACCCGGGCGGCGCGAGACTGCAGAGCCTGCGCAAGAAGGCCCATGGGCGGAGCTTCCGTGTTCCCTGGCCATTGGGCGTAGGAGCTGCCCGGAGCTCGGAGGCGTGGCTGCGGCTGACGCTCCTGGTTCCGCTGAGGGGCGGGGTCCAGGCTGGGGGAAGGCCAAAGAGGCGGTGCAGCCTCCTGGGCGTGCACTGCCGGGTTTGGGAGGCGGGGCTTAACTCGGGGCGGGGCTTCACTCCGGGGCGGGGATTCCCGGGGGTGGGACTCGGGCCTCCCTGGCCTCCCTGGCCGGTGACCAGCGGTCCCGTTAGGTCTGAGCGGCCATGGCAGCGCGCTCGTTGAGGCTGCTGACCACATTGCTGGCGGTCGCCACCGCTGCCTCTCGGGCCAAGGCGGAGTCGGAGGCGGAATGGGACCTGACGGCACCTGATCTGCTCTTCGCGGAGGGGACCGCGGCCTATGCTCGCGGTGACTGGGCTGGGGTGGTTCTGAGCATGGAGCGGGCGCTGCGCTCGCGGGCCACCCTGCGCGCCCTTCGCCTGCGCTGCCGCACCCGGTGTGCCGCCGACCTCCCATGGGAGCTGGACCCGGACTCGCCCCCCAGCCTGGCGCAGGCCTCGGGCGCCGCCGCCCTGCACGACCTACGCTTCTTCGGGGGCTTGCTGCGCCGCGCCGCTTGCCTGCGCCGCTGCCTCGGGCCGTCGGCCGCCCACTCGCTCAGCGAGGAGCTGGAATTGGAGTTCAACAAGCGGAGCCCCTACAACTACCTACAGGTCGCCTACTTCAAGGTACAGATCTGCCTGGGCCCCGGGGCGGCCGGGGTCCTTCTGGGTGTGGTTGGCCCGGGGGAACTTGGGGGGCCAGGGAAGTGCTCGCGGAGAGGGAAAGTGGCGTCTTGGCCAGGGAGCTCTTCCCGTATCCAGGGAGAGCAGAGACCCTGCCGGGAGACCAGCCTCGCCGGTTCGCATAGGCAGATGGTGACCCCAAAGATCCAGCCGGGGTTAAGGCACAGACCAAGCAAAACTTGGTCTAGTGTTCCCCGAGAGGCCTCTTAGAGGGGACTACAGCGGCAGCTTGGGTCTCTGATCCTAATTTTGTTGTAAGTTAACCGAGTGAGAAGCTAAGACCTTTCTACAGTATCTTCCTTCCGCTTCGCTTTTCAGTGATGCTTTTCCTGCTGCCCGAGTGCAGCAGCTTTCTTTCAGGACATGAGGTTGCCACGTCGCCAGTAGAGGATGTCTGGCCCCTCCCTGTAAGGGACCCTCTGGCTGGTCGGTCAGGTTTCAAAGAAAATGAGTACTTTTAGGAATTCCAGAGTGCCTTAAGTCCAAGTGTATACATAGATTTGGAGTGCTTCTGATTTATGATGATAATGAGAGCCAACACATACTTTCAGACACTATTAAGTACTTTGCGTTTATTAATTCATTTGCCCAGATCCTGGCAATATCCTGTAAAGTAAGTGCTGTTATTGGTCCATTTTGTTGGGAAAAAAGGAAGAAGGAGGGACTTCCCTGGTTGGTGCAGTGGTTAAGAATCTGCCTGCCAATGCAGGGGACGTGGGTTCGTTCCCTGGTCCGGGAACATCCCACATGCTGCGGAGCAACTAAGCCCGTGCACAACAACTACTGAGCCTGCATGCCACAACTACTGAAGCCCACGCGCCTAGAGCCCGTGCTCCGCAACAGGAGAAGCCACTGCAATGAGAAGCCTGCGCACTGCAATGAACAGTAGCCCCTGCTAGCCGCAACTACAGAAAGCCCGTGCGCAGCAATGAAGATACAACGCAGCCAAAAATTAATTAATTAATTTTTTTTTAAAAAAGGAAGAAGGAGCTGTGCCGGGTATCTATTATAGCCATAGTTTAAAAGACCTTCAATTCAACCTAGAGAGAGACTTAGAAAATCTTGGGGACCTCAAATTTCCACCTTTCCACAAGCATTATGCTTACACAGTTCTGGTCCATTCCTCCTAGTTTCCCAGAAGAGTGCTGGACTTGAAACCAAAATAACTGGGCTATATCTTTGGTCATGTCACTTAACAGCACTTTTAAAAATTCTTTGAGGGATTCCCTGGTGGTGCAGTGGTTGGGAGTCCGCCTGCCGATGCGGGGGACACGGGTTCGTGACCCGGTCCGGGAGGATCCCACATGCCGCGGAGCAGCTGGGCCCGTGAGCCATGGCCGCTGAGCCTGCGCGTCCGGAGCCTGTACTCCGCAGCGGGAGAGGCCCGTGTACCAAAAAAAAAAAAAAAAAAAAATTCTTTGACATTTATTGAATACTTACTACATCCCAGTTCTTGTACAGGTAATTAAAATGCTTGTCTTTATATTTTTTTGTGTTACCTTGCTTTGCTGTTAAGAGTCACTTTAGTAGTAAGGGCTACTGAAAGGGTATGTACATCCAGCTGTGGGAACACAAAGGAGGAGGAATCTAGCTTTGTGTCAGAGAAGTTAGACTTGAAAGAAGAGGTGACATTTGAAGCTGATCCCAAATATTGTCAGAGGAGAGGAAGGATGGCCATTCACGATAGAGTGGGGCCAGACTGGGAAGAGAATTCTGCAGGCTTCAAGGAGCCATCATCAGAACTGGGCTGTAGAATGCTAATTCTGGAAGCCATGTGACGTAGGCCTTGGGAGAAGGAGAAAGTGGTGGCAGGGCGAACCATTAGGAGATGACTGCAGTTGTCCATATAAGAGAAAGAAATGAGGTGCATCGTGCTTAGGGGGTAAAGGGCTGGGGGTGGGGTGAGGGGTGTTGAGATGGAGGAGAACAGAGAAAGGCAAGAGCAGTGCTGAAAGATATGGGAGAGAGAATCAATCCATGAAAGGGACAGACTTGAGAGAATTTCTAATTTTATAATTAAGGCAACTGAGGTACAGAGATGGGGATTGTTGACCGTGGGTCACCTAGCTATTTGGGGGTCACAGCCAGGGCTGACTTCTTGTTTAGTGTGCATTTACTAGTACTGATGATCATCAGAAAAGAAAAAATATTTTTCTTAGCATATTACTAATGTGCTAGGATTTACATTTATTGAGCTAACATTTAAAAAAAATTTTTTTTTTAAAGGGAACGCTATTTATTTATTTAATTTTTTGGCTGTGTTGGGTCTCCATTTCTGTGCGAGGTCTTTCTCTAGTTGCGGCAAGCGGGGGGGCCACTCTTCATCGTGGTGCACGGGCCTCTCACTGTTGTGGCCTCTCTTGTTGCAGAGCACAAGCTCCAGACGCGCAGGCTCAGTAGTTGTGGCTCACGGGCCTAGTTGCTCCGCGGCATGTGGGATCTTCCCAGACCAGGGCTCGAACCCGTGTCCCCTGCATTGGCAGGCAGATTCTCAACCACTGCGCCACCAGGGAAGCCCGAGCTAACATTTATTAAGCATTTAATATGTGCCCAGCACCATGTGTTAGAAGCTGGATATATATCCTCTCATTTAACTTTCCCAGCAATCCTGTGAGGTAGCGAGTACTATCTCCAGTTAACCGATTAGAGAACTGAGTTTAGAGAGTAAACTTTAACTTGCCTAAAGCCGCAAGAAGTGAATAATTAAACCTACCTTTGTCACCAGTCTGACACCACAACCCATGTAATTAATCATTAGATCATCAGTGATTTTTTTTTTCAGGTAAAAATCATGTTTCCTTTTAATTGACACCATTTCCTCTCTCGGGTGCTACTTTGGTAATGATTAGGTCCCCACCTCTCAAGAACATTGCATCTGAACAGGCTGAGACAGAGCCAGTGTGAACACAGACCCCAAACCAGGGCTTTTGGAATAACAAGAACAGAAAAAAACAGCCTTTCTCTTCACTTACAAAGGGAGTCACTCAGAGGGTCCGAAGCTCTGTTTTCCAAACGTAGAAAACCTGATGCTCAATGCAAACTGGAAACCAAAATATATCAGAAATGAAGCATAGTGCTTCGTCAAATACTCAAGGGCTGATCATCCTGCCCCTTCTACAAGGAGCGGCTCCACTCCAGCATTTTTAAAGGACGATGTTTTGTTTCTATTTCACTTTCCAACTGGGTATAAAATTTACTAAAAGGGATGCAATGAATCAGAGTAAATCAGCTCGCTCACAAGAGACACTCTCAGATAATGATTTTTGGTTGCTGAGATTATTCAGCACGTTATTTCAAAGTGGCAAAATTCAGGACAATCTGAGAAGAGAATTCAGAAGTGGCAGCTACATTCGCTATTAGGTTCATGTGCGATACACATACATACAACCCATTTTTCAGTGTATATGCCAAGGGGCCAAGACCCCTGATCAGCACAAGTTATTTTGTACATTACATGCACAGAACAACAGAGGGAGAGACACTTTCTTGGAGAGGTTCATAACGCTCTGAAGGAGGCTGGAGCCCAGCGCCCCAGGCCTTCATTAGCTGGGCCCCTCCTCTTCTTTGGTTGCGGCAACCTCAGAAGCAGCCGATTCCTCTAATCGATCTGCTGGCTTCTCCTCCTCCTCCTCCTCCTCCTGGGGATAGAGGTACGGGTACTTCTGCATGCACTCCTGCATGGCCTGGAACTGGTCTACACAGTTCGACCCCTTGACATCCTCTGTGCTGCAGTGGAAGCAGGAAAAGGCCACCTTGAACTGTTCCCCACACAGGCCGCTGGCCATGCCCCCAAGGCACGGGCAGTTCCAGCTGAGGTCTCCATTGGGCAGGATCCATCAGGGCTCCTCTTACGGATCATTGGGGTCGTCAGCCACCAGCTCCGCGTTGCTTGGAGTTTCATGGTCTTCTTTGGTCACAAATATGATTCCATCCTTCCCTTCCTGCCGGCAGTAGGCCACAGTGCAGCCCAGCCCTCCGACCTCGCAGCGATTGTGGCGGCGGCCTCACGCCGTGACCTCTCTGCTGCCAGACAGGTGGCTTGGAGACCCGCGCAGACCCACCTAGTGATTTATTTTGGATTCTGCATGTGAAGCTGTATCATTTTGATATGCTGGAGTCCATTGCTATGGGCATGATTGTGACCTGTAGCACATTTTCCCCCCTCAGATTTCTGTATAGCCACTTGTTTTAACCTCATGAGCCCTGGGCTTTGAAAAGTCAGAAGATGCCATGTCTGGATTTTGTATAGGATCTTAAGACTTTTCAACCACCCACCTTTTCCCTGAATGTGTCAAAAACATGTACGCAGGGAAAAAAAAATATATATATATATATAATATATATATACATATATATTTTTTCCCCTAGGCAACTTTTTCGGCATGGTCTAATTGTTAACTGCTGTTTCTCCCCTACCCCTTAATCCTTGACTCTTTAGACTTTCTTCAGTTTAGTGCCACATCCGAATCTCGAGAGTATATTATTTAGGCAGTCAGTCTTCCATAGCATTCCCCCTACAATACCACCTTTGTTTTAGAATAGAATGTTTACACTTCTGAAGCATTGCCTCCTGTAATTTGAGGAATCCCTAATGCTGATTTGGGAAATAGCTGAAAACCTGCCCAGGGCCCCGTGCTTCTAATCTCTGGTATGTAGTTCCTGCAATAGGTGTGTTTTCTGGGCTTGGCAGGGGCTGAGGCACACTGAGTGGAAGGCTCAGGAAGGTGGGGATTTCCTGTTTACTGTGAACTGCACATTTGGACACAAACCATCAAGGTTTGGATGTGACAACCATGTTCTTGTTCTTCACCCTTAGATAAACAAGTTGGAGAAAGCCGTAGCAGCAGCTCATACCTTCTTCGTGGGCAATCCTGAGCACATGGAGATGCGTCAGAACCTGGACTATTACCAAACCATGTCTGGGGTGAAGGAAGCCGACTTCAAGGATCTTGAGGCCAAACCCCATATGGTGAAAACAACAAACAAACAAAAAACGCTATCCCTTTTCTCTCGCTCTTTCTTTTTATTATAGTGACATTCACTAGGGTTGCTTTCTGATTACAGAAGTAATGTATGTTCATTGTACAACATTAGAAAAATGCAAATACGTAAAAAACAGAAAGTGATCATCTATAATAGTGCCACCTTCAGAAAACCAGTAGTTGATATTTTGGCCTATTTTTAAAGTCTTCAGTATTTCTAATTTTTAAACCTAATTTGGCATCATAATGTGTATGTATTTTTCATCATCCCTTTTGAACTAACATTATATGATGCGTCTTTTCTCATGTCTTCAAATTTTCTTTGAAAACACAATTTTTAGTGGCTGCATGACAATCCATCTTATGCACACATCGTATTCATTTACTTGTCAAATTTTTTTGGTCATGTAGGTTTTTGTTTTTCACTACAGTGAGTGGTACAGGATTCCTCATGTAGGTTTTTGTTTTTCATTACAGTGAGTGGTACAGGATTCCTCAATGTTCTTATTCTATTTATTTAGCAGGAAAAGTCTGTGTCCCATAAGAGGTATTATCTATGATGACATAGCATTTTTAAAAAATATTTATTTATTTGGCTGTGCCGGGTCTTAGTTGTGGCCTGCGGGGAATCTTCGTTGCAGCACACGGGATCTTTAGTTGACACATGTGGGATCTAGTTCCCTGACCAGGGATTGAACCTGGGCCCCCTGCATTGGGAGCACAGAGTCTTAGCCACTGGACCACCAGGGAAGTCCCGATATAGCATTTTCAAAGAGGGCGTATGTTGTAGTTTAGAAATAGGCATATTAGAAACAACATCAAAATGACTTTTACAAGTAAACTGTGTATATCTAGTACATTATACAACTCTACACAGTTTGGGTTTTTTTCTTTTTTTTTTCTTTTTTAGTGATTCTGTGACAAATGAAAATGGTTATTGTCCGCAAGAAGGGAGCCATGTCCCACAGAGAGCAGAAGCGAAGCAAAGTCTGTAATCAGCTGCAGCAGCCCAAATCAGTCCTTACTGCTAGAAAGATTGCTTTCGTCACCTCAAACCACATTCTGATAGCTAAGAGTTAAATTTTTTTTTATTAAATTTTTATTTTGAAAACTTTCAGCCCTACAAAAAAAGTGCAAGAAAATGACAGTGAATTCCCTTATATCTTTCAAGTAGATTGAGTTAAATGTGTTCAAATTTCAAAAGAAAGTCAGATGTAAAGACTGACTAAGTAAAGACCGTTTCCAGCAGGCTTTCTTTGTGTAGCAGCCACCCTTTCCATCCGTAACCTGAGAGGGCTATGGGGATGCCCGTGGAGGTGGCTGTGGGCAAGGAGGGAGGGCTGTCCGCAGTCTGCCCTGCATCTGAGTACCCCTTCCTCCCAGTAGCACGAGTTTCGGCTGGGAGTGCGCCTCTACTCCAAGGAGCAGCTGCAGGAAGCCGTGCCCCACCTGGAGAGGGCGCTGCGGGAGTACTTCGTGGCAGACGAGGAGTGCCGTGCCCTCTGTGAAGGGCCCTATGACTACGACGGCTACAACTACCTGGAGTACAATGCTGACCTCTTCCAGGCCATCACAGGTGCGGGGCCCAAGCCCAGCCCTCGGCCAGGCCTCTGGGTTCTGAGGGCAGCAACGTGATTCTGCAGACACAGCATCTTCAGCCTCATTCCTGAATCTCTTAAATCTGGGAATCTGACTGAAAATTGCTTCCACTTGAATTTGTTCATCTTAAGCAGCATTTGAATCCTGGAAATTGACCTTATGGTTCTTCCCCCTCCTCGATTCCTTTCAGACCATTACATCCAGGTCCTCAGCTGTAAGCAGAACTGTGTCACGGAGCTTGCTTCCCACCCAAGTCGAGAGAAGCCCTTTGAAGACTTCCTCCCATCGCATTATAATTATCTGCAATTTGCCTACTATAACAGTAAGGCCTCCCTTCTCTTTCTCAGCTGCTTTTCACTAAGCCAAAAGCAAGGAAGGCAGGGATTATGGCCACTGTGCTTCTTCAGGCTGTTTGGTTTCTCTCTTCGGCTCTGGCAGGCACCATGCCAGGTGATCCCTGAATACCTTGTTACAAGCCACCTTCCAAGAAGCAGTACCAGCAGCCTGAAAAGCTGGGGGGAGGGAGACTCTAGGACCTCACCCTCTGGTCCCCTCTATAACATTTATAATCTCATTTTGCACCTGAGTTAAGTTATAGTAAAGGCAAGGGTGTGCTTCCATTTAAACCAGCTCACAGGGCATTTCCCTGCCCTTCTCCCTCATGTAGCACTGATGCTCTGGGGTGGGGTGAGGGGGCTGTCAATATCCAGAAAAGCAACAAGTCAGCGGGTCTTTACTGAGTCCCCACTGTGTGCTAAGCATTACAGCATATTCAATAATATACACTTTTATGGTTGAGGAGACCAACACATATCAACAAGAACTCTGCCAAAGAGACGGTCTGCTATTGTAATCCTTCCCTTCTCTTCTGAAAATCCATAGGGAAAAAAAGGTAGGAAGACAGGGGAATATTCCTGAAATAGGTCTAATGATTGGGAATATTAGGGCCAATGTTTGAATTACTTGCAGACACTGAGCACCTTAAAAATCAATCGTATATTCTATAATTTATTCTGTAATTTCTCCCGCCAAGTCAGGCAGTCGTGTTATGTAGCTGGTGCCACCTTGCCATGTCATCATTGCCTTGAGCTGTGCTGAGATTGAACACTAGGCAGTTCATGGTACCCAGGATTCGATGCTTTCTTCTCAGCCATTCTTTCCCCTTTTCAGTTGGGAATTACACACAGGCCATTGAATGTGCCAAGACCTATCTCCTCTTCTTCCCCAATGATGAGGTGATGAACCAGAATCTGGTCTACTATACAGCCATGCTTGGAGAAGAACAAGCCAGATCCATTGGCCCCCGTGAGGTGAGAGACTTGCATTACTTTGGGTGGCTGCCAGCTGAACCCAGACCAGAAAGCAGAGAGTGGGGTAGAGGAGAAGGAGCCGGGGCTGCTCGGGCAGGGGTGGGGCAGGTTGCCTGTGTGGGTGTGAGTGCACAGAAAGCGGGGAATAAGCCAGAACCTTAATTACCACAATCTGGGCCCAGAAGTCTGTTCTCCAAGTCGGCAGGGAAAAGCAGAACCGCAAAGCAGCCATGTTCTTTCCCTTTTTCAGCACCTCCACTTTGAGACTTGATTTGGCTAAGATTTATCATTTTCTACTTCATGCTAAATTTGTTTTTCACTCACCTCTTTTCTGCCTCCGTTTTCTTCCCCACCCCCGCTTCTTTCTGCCATTGTTCTGTCTCTCCCTGTTTCAGCATTATACCCATCTCACTCCAAAACAAGGAAAAAAATCTATGTAATAGAAAGACTAAAACGAAAGGCACTGAAGTGAAAGCAGGCCCACGCCTGCACTGCCGGGGGCACTGCACTTTGTGCTGTTCATTTAACAATGGCTATTTCTGGAATTACGGGTGATTTTTGTGTTTTGCTCCTTTATATTTTCTAAATTCCCTGCAGTGAATGGGTATCATTTTTGTATTAAAAACATGAAAAGTTCTGTTTTTAACTTAATGAAGTTCAATACTGCGAACCTTGATATTTGTACATATGCCTTGCACAGGCCCTAGATCCCCTCCTTCTTGAGCCCAGAACAATGAGGTGGATCTGAAGTCACTAATCTGGACTCAAGTCCTGGCTCCTCCACTTACTAGCCATGTGATTTTTGACACATCATGTGGAATCTTAGTCATGCTGCACTGCCCTGCTGAGTCTCATTTTCTCCTTCTGTAAAATAGGATTATGGTTCTTGCTCTGTCTTCAACACAGAACGAGTGTGAGGGTCAAATGAGATAGTGAGCCGACAGATGCTGTACAAAGTGTTGTGTGGACAGGTAGCATCACAGGGGTCTTGCTGATGGTACACAAGTAGCAGGTGGTGGGTGTTCTTACCTCTAACTTCAGCCACCTCCTGAGATGGAGTGGCTTGTCACTGTGGCCCTCAATCACTTGTGTCCTGCTGGCCTCTCCAAAACCCAATCTTACAGTCTGTAAAAATAGCTGTAACTTTGGATCAGTTTTTCCTTTTGTCAAAGAAAAAAAAAAAGATAGATAGCTACAGTTACTCTAGAGGCCCCTCAGTGGTGTATGCAACAAGTCTATTGGACACATGTAGGGGGTGAGAAAGCAGGCACACCCCTGGGCTGTTGGTAGGGCTGCAAACTGTACTGTTCATTCACCCAGCGATCTGACTGCCGGGGATTCACCCTTGGCTATACTACACAAGCGTGCAAAGGTAAATGTGCACAGATGTGCATCAGAAGTCCGCCGCTAAAAGCAAAAAACTGGAAACAAGCTCAATGCTATCAACTTGGGGAACTGGTTAAAGAAAATTGGCACGTTCATTCAATGACGTACAAGATAACCATTATGTTGCTTGAGTAGATTCCTGCGCACCAATATGAAATTGTCTCCATGATGTAATTTTAGGTACAGAAAAAGAAGACATAGAACTGTAGTGGTATTCTATTTACGTTTTTTGGTAATACATATATATTTTTAAATTTTTTAACTTTCTGCACAGATTGGTAAGAAACCGTTCATCGGGATTAACCCTCCCACGCCCAGGCATGGGCCTGTGGGTCAGGGGCTGGCGGGGGAGCACTGAACATGTCTATTTATGTCTATCGATACTCCGGGGGTTTCTTTCAGCTATTGTTTTACTGCTTTCATGTCTTTTTGAATGCCATCTAAAACCACCTTGGAAAGGTGTACAATCCAAGATTTGTAAAATGCTGCGGTGAATATCATAGTAGAGGGGTCAGCGAGCTAGAGTGGGAGCACGGAGGAAAAGTAAGCAACTGGCGGGTCGGGGAAGGCTTCACAAGAGGCAGTGGTGTTGACAATTGGTTTTAAAAGCTTTCAGTAGGTGAACGAGTCAGAGAAGGGCCTTTTAGATGGAGAACAGCATCTGCAAACCACCTGGACGACAGTCCAATGTGAACAGAAGATGGTGCTGGGGAGTTGCAGGCAGTGAGGCCCGGGAGGGTCAGATTTTTGAGGGGTCTTGAGTGCCTCTCCAGGACCTTGGACCCTACTGTGTGAGGCAGGCAGTGGTGAGCCCTCAAAGGGTTTGAAGCAGCCTGATGAGATATGATGGGGCAGGGCTCAGAATGGGAGGTGCCGGAGGCCGTCACGGTGCAGAGAGCCACCGAGGTCTGAGTGAGGCGGGGGGCTGGAGGAGGGGAGCTGACCAGGTGGAGGGGAGAGGTGGAACTGGCGGTGGGGCGGGGGGTTCCTGCCTCCCTCCTCTCCATGTCTAATTAGGCACCACATTCCCAGCCTGGGAGACAGGTGCACGGCGCTGGCCCCGGGGCACACGGGTGGCAGGATACCGCCCTCACAGCCTCCACTCCAGCCCAGGGTGGCTCATTTTTCCTCTGTTCACTGGGAGAAGCAGGTGGATGATGCGGCAGTAACAGACCTCCCATTCTGGTTGTTGTGGCGCTTACTGTGGAAAATAAGCACCCTTCAAATGTGTGTGGCATTTTATAGTTTACAAAAATTTTTCATAGCTTTTCTTTCGTTTGATTCTCATAACAACCCAGTGAGGTGGGGTCATCAACCTACCCTGAAGTTAAAAACCAAGGTTCTTCCTTCTTGGATCTGCAATCCTGAGCATCTCTAATAATGCTCCTCTTGCCATCCCCTCCCATATGGAGGCTGGTTACCTTGTCGTTGTCCTCTTTGGCCGCTAGTTGGTGACCGTCTGGATTTGAGATGGCGCCTCTCCTAGTCTCTTTGCCTGGTTAAGACCCCTCCCCCTGACCCTTTGTAGTCATACTAGTGAGTCTGGGGCAGAAAGGGAAAATAAGTGGTCAGTCTACCACTTCTAACTAGAACTGCCCTTCTGGAAAGAAGGTAACTAACATCTGTCGAGCCCTGTCCCAGGCCAAGCACTGAGCTAGGTGGTTTATACCCATCATCGCATTTAATCATCACAGGCACCCTGTGAGGTGGGCGCTATTCTTGCCATTTTCGAGATGAAGACATTTAGGCTCCAGGAAATGAGTTAACTTGCACAGCAGCCTATGGCTGCCCATGGTGACCGGAATCTCTGTTTCCCTGCTTTATTCCAGTGCCGGCACAGTTCTGACTCATAGCTGATACTCAGTAAATCAGTGTTGAATGAGTAAATGGTAGAAGTGGGACTTGCTCCCTGGCAGGCTCATAGAGCAGTTGGAGAGGGTTAAAGGAGATGACACATACCTAGCTTGGTGTCCAGCACTAGGTGAGGGAGGCCAGTTATTTCAACTCCTTAGGAGAAAATTTCCATCTTCCTCTTGGGTAAATATAATAGGTGATATAGGCCTCATTGATGCCCTTAAAGTTTTCCTTATTGCCCTCATCTTTTATTTCAACTGATGATGTCTTCTTTTTCTTTTCCTTCCTTCTTCTGCTGCTGGGAGACTAGCAGGGCACCTAGGGAAAGGTGTGACCCCAGAAGGTACTTAGTTTCCCTGCCCTGGGTAAGCCCTACCACTGAGCACGTGTGGGAATGGCCGGATGCAGGACCCAGCTGCTACTGCACTGGCCCAGCTCCTGGGAGGGATACCGTCCACTCCAAGTCTGAGGGGAGGCAGATGGCATAGGAAAAAGCACGTGGGCTTTAGGATTGGAGAGACCCAGGCTTGGATCTCCTATAGTGTCACCTCAAACAAGCTGCGTATCCCCTCTGTACCTCAGTGTCTTCGTCTGTAAAACGAGGAGAATCTTATCAACCTCAAAGGTGGCTGTAAAGATTAAATGAATAACGCAGGAGTCACCTAACACCTAGGTTTTTCCTCCCCTGCGTGTTGAACTCCTGCGGAAGTCAAGAAGGAGTACTTTTCCTTCCTTAAAGAGTATTTCCTGAGAATCCTCAGGTTTTCTGTCTCAGAGATTAACGGCAGGGGAAGGAAGGGGGGCTGTTTCCCTATACGGGAAGCCTGGCTGTGCCACCCTCAGAGGGGCTGCTTGTGTCAGGCAAGAGGAACCCTTGAGCACAGACGTGAGACTTTTGTCCCAGACTGGGGGACAGACACACTAGTGATAGTGGGAGAGGAAGCCTTGGGTCGCACGGGGGGCAACAGTGTGGAACGAAGGGGCGGGGAGTGCGGGCTAGGGCCAGCGGCAGGGCTGAGTACCAGGGCGTCCCTCCCACTGTGTTTCCTCAGAGTGCCCAGGAGTACCACCAGCGAAGCCTGCTGGAGAAAGAACTGCTCTTCTTCGCTTATGACGTTTTTGGAATTCCCTTTGTTGACCCGGTGAGCCAGGGTGCCGGGAGCCGGAGTGGGGCGGGGATGCAAGGGATGGGCTGAGCTGTACACCGTGTGCCTCTGGGGAGAGGGCCGTTAGGGCGTTGAGCCAAACAGGAGATCTGCGTGGACGAGAGACGGGGAATTCTGGGCAGCCGGGTACAGGTGACTCAGTTCCAGAGACCTCTCACTTTATCTCCTGAAAGGAGGCCGGTGAGATGGTGGATTCCCTGTAGGCCCTAGTATGTGCATTGAGACCTGGAAGATTCAGCAGGTCACCCGACACCGTTCATTTTTTCCTGCTCTGCTTTTAGGATTCATGGACTCCAGAAGAGGTGATTCCCAAGAGACTGCAAGAGAAACAGAAGTGAGGGCCTTGAAGAAACTGCATGATTGGATCGGTGTGATGAAGCACTTGAGGCTTCCTGAGCCAGGCAGAGGCAGATGTGAACTCCTGGCAAGGGGTGGGCAGGTCCAGTCTGGGAAGCTGGGGTGGGAGCCTGGGCTGGCCCTGGAATACAGCCCTCAGACTGGCTGTGCTCACAGGTCAGAACGGGAAACAGCCGCCCGCATCTCCCAGGAGATCGGAAACCTTATGAAGGAGATTGAGACCCTCGTGGAAGAGAAGACCAAGGAGTCGCTGGACGTGAGCAGGCTGACCCGGGAAGGTGAGAGGACGAGCGTGGGGCCACCTCGGCTGTCATGGAGGCAGCAAGGCTGCTGGTCCCCATGTTAGCTGGGCAGCTCCCCTTAGAGAGCAGCCTCAGGATCCGAGTTGGCGCGGGTCAGGGCTCACCCCCGCCGTGGCCCTTCTTCACTCACCCACGGGACTTCCACCTGCAAAGAGCACTGAGAATTGGCCTTTGGTTAAGAAGTAAGACTCCTGAGTCACAGTGACACTAGTTTAATTCGCTTCAGTAAGTATTTATAGGAGAAAACTTGTTCTCTCTCCTTACCCCCAAACTGTTTTCTCCCAGCTGCCATCATTTGTCCTGTTACCAAGCCTCAAAATCTTCAGGTCTCCTTTGGTCCCCCCTTGCCTGTCCCCTCCAATCCTCTGCGGGGGTGTCCTGCCAATTAGGACTCTGCTCTCTTTCTCTCTCCCCAACCCTTTTCTTGTCCCATGGCCTCAGGCGTGCATCAGGCCCCCAGCCACTCCTCTCTGCACTCATCTTTTCTCCTCCAATCTGTCCTTGCCCCTTCCCACCTGGGGGCTAGACCAGTCTTCCAAACACAGGGAATCTGATGCCGTCCTCCCTGCCTGCCCCTTTAACCGTATGTTCTACCATTCCCCACTTATACCTTCTCTTCGTCCTTGGGCCTCTCTCTGCTCACAAGTCTTTGTTCAGGCCTATGCCTCCTCCTAAACACTTCCCATCATCTCTCCCCGTGAGGTGTCTCAGATCCACCCTACAGAGCCTTTCTTAAACTCCAGGCCAGTTGGGATCCCCACCCCCATTTCTGTTGAACTTCCAAGGCACTTTGTACTTTCACAAGGTCTGCCTTGTGTTGGTCATTTGTGTAATTGTTGGAACAGGTGCTGTCTTCAGGTGTTAATCCCTTGCCTTTTCTAGCACAGTGCTTGGCACACGTAAATAATAGATGGAGTCGAATTGGGTCTCTGGTATGTCCCCAGCACAGAGAGACACTAGGAGAAATAGAAGAGAGAAAGGCTGGCCTTTACTCTACAGTTGCTTCAATTAACAAGTGCTTAATTTAATGAGATTAGCATGTTAAAGAATTTGTCCAGCATTCCTTTGTTTTCAGAGAGCTTTCACCCTGTTATTTCTCTTGATTCTCATAATTGCCTGGGAAGTGGGTTGGGCAGATTGTAAGATCCTCATTTTAAATAGATGATGATATGATGGTAGCTAAACGTTTAAGCATTTACTAGGTGCCAAGTATCATGCTAAACTTTAAAGTGGTCTTATTGTTCTTTACATCAGACTTACAAGGTAGATGCTGTTTTACAGATGAGATAAGGCTCAGGGAGGTTAAGTAACTTGCCAAGGTCACACAGCTAGTAAGTGGAGGATGCAGGAGTCAAACGCAGTTCTTTCTGGTCCTGAACTCATGTTTTAGGAATGTCTTTATGATGTTTCCTCAACAATGCGTGAAAGCCCAGGAGCCAACAGCTGTGGACCAGGACTTGGATCTCCTGCCCTTCAGCTCTAAGTTCCATCCTCTGGACCACCCTACCTTTGGAAGCGACCAAACGGGAGGTTTCTCTGGTGAACAGGAAACAACTGGAATTTCTCTTCCTTACAGCAAGGCAATAGCTGATGGAGAGTGTCCGGACAGAACTGCTGCTGGATTTAGCTGGTGTTATTGCTTTGCAGGTGGCCCCCTGCTTTATGACGGTATCAGACTCACCATGACCTCCAAAGTCTTGAACGGCTCCCAGCGGGTGGTGATGGATGGTGTAATCTCTGACGAGGAGTGCCGGGAGCTGCAGAGACTGACCAATGTGAGGGAACCCCGTGACCATACCATCTCCCTAAGGGCCCAGCCTCCCCCAACTAGGTGCCTCTCAGGTGCTGAACGATTGCCTGCCCCTTGCTGCGGGCAGTCGACCACCTCTTCTTGGGCCCTCAGCTGCCTGGCTAACTCCACCTGTTTTTGGGGTCTCGTAGGCAGCAGCAACTTTAGGAGATGGCTACCGGGGTCAGACCTCCCCACACACTCCCAGCGAAAAGTTCTATGGCGTCACTGTCTTCAAGGCCCTCAAGGTAGGGTCAGTACTCTGTTGTAGAGTGTGGAGAAGGGGGAGGGGGACGCGCAGGCTCTGGGGAGGAGTTGGAGATGGTGGTAGGAAAGTTCAAAGTGACTGCCTGTCAGCGTTCCAGCTGCCGCGGAGGCAGGATAAGCCATGCTGGGTGAGCTTGACTTTCGAACCATGGCTATTAGTGTAATAACAATGAGGCAAGCAAGCAAGGCTGACACCCCGAGCTTGAGAGTGCTTTCTGAAGAACCGCTGTACTTCTGAGCAGGTTACTCATAAAGAGAAGTGTGAAGGAGAGGGGAGGGGGCGATGGCAGAGAGTCGTGTTCGGGAAGCAGAGGGACTGGTCCTTGGCGGGCACGAGGAGTGGGGCCTGGCGCCCCTGTGGTCTCTGTTGGCCCGCAGAGGAGCGTGCAGCGTAGCTGACCACTGGTCTCCTCGGCAGCTGGGACAGGAAGGGAAGGTTCCTCTGCAGAGCGCTCACCTGTACTACAACGTGACGGAGAAGGTGCGGCGTGTCATGGCGTCCTACTTCCGCCTGGACAGCCCCCTCTACTTCTCCTACTCCCACCTGGTGTGCCGCACCGCGATCGAAGGTGGGCCTCCCTCAACCCGCAGCCCCCGTGCAGCACACACTGCCCACCCAGGCACCAGCTGGATGCGGAGGACGCGGAGAAGAGCAGGATATGGTCCCTTTCATCCTGCTGGGGAACCAACGTAAACCAGTGCGATGAGTGCAGCAGAGGAAGTTCGAGTCAGTCTCCCCGGGGAGTCAGGAGGGCTTCCCAGAGGAGGTGATGAGAGCTGCGCAGGATGAATAGGAGCTGTGGAGTAGACGGGGCAGCGGGAGGACGTTCCAGCCGGAGGGAGCAGCATGAGCAAAGGAGTGGAGGCACCGAGCGACCTGCAGCTGGGGGCGGGGGCTACGAAAGTGGCCGTTTCCGGAGCGTAAGGTCAAGGGGGGGACGGGGGGCAGCCACGTAAGACTGGTGAGGTCCTCAGAGGCCAAATTACGGAGCACTGTATTCAAGAGTATTTTGCATCCTGTAAGTCAGTGGTTCTCAACGCTGGTATTGGGCATACAGGTGCCCTTAGGTGAGTCATGATCTGCGTTGCAAGTTCTTTGTCACTAATTGTTAAATACCAATTTCTGAGAGAACTACTTATTTTACAAGTTAGGGCAGGCTGGAGGTTGTTCATCGTTCACTCTCCCTCTGTCACGTTCCCTTTTTCATTCCCTAGGAAGGGTGAGGCACGGCCAGTGTCCAGGAACCGCGCATGACCCACAGCCGGGTCTGTCATGCCAGAGCCTTCAGCGGCCCCTGGTGCCGATATGACACTGATGGGCAGCAGAGATTAGAGGACTTTACTCTCCCTCAGAAAGTTTGGAATTCTATCAAAATCTGGGCACACCCAAGGAATGTGCCAGACTCGCAACTGTGTGTGTCCCGTCCCCCAGGTGGGGGCCCTGGGTCCTGGGTAGCAGGAAGCCAGGAAGAGTCGGCAGGCGGTGAAGGGCTGGGTGAGGCCTTGATTTTACTCACCGAGGTTAAGGGTTTAAGGTTAGGCTCACTGCCTATGTGTCTAAAGACTTGGAGAGCGTGGATCCAGCCAGAGGAAGGGAAGCTGGTCGGCAGTGACCCCCCCCTGCCCTCGCATGCCAGCAGGAGAGCTGCAGTGTCCCCTGAGGTGCCCCAGTGCTAACGTGTGTCTCCGTGGCCGCAGAGGCACAGGCCGAGAGGAAGGACGGTAGCCACCCCGTCCACGTGGACAACTGCATCCTGAACGCCGAGGCCCTCGTGTGCATCAAGGAGCCCCCCGCCTACACCTTCCGGGACTACAGGTGCCAGCTCTGCTGTGAGGCCCCCAGGGCCCTGTGCCCTGCCCCCTCCCCCAACACAACACATGCAGGTTTGGGACCAGCTCCTCCCAGCGTCCAGGATCCTCTGGATTGGGAGTCAGATAATACGGGAATCATTACAGTGCAGTGTGAGAGTAGGACAGGGAAAGGTAGACTTGGTACAGGAGCACCCCAGAGAAGGGCATGGTGGATTCTCAGGGGCGAGGGTAGGGAGGCGGGAAGGTCAGGAGTCGTGTTGGTGAGGCTTCAGAGAAGGCCCCCCCTCCTGCTGCTGGTTGGGAGCACTTGGAGATAAAGGCACTGGAGCCATGGGTGTCTGAGGGGCGGGAAGAGGACGTCGGTGTCGAGGTGCTCTCTGCCTTCCCCAGTGCCATTCTTTACCTGAACGCAGACTTCGACGGAGGAAGTTTTTATTTCACTGAACTAGATGCCAAGACCGTGACGGTGAGTGTGCCCTTGTCCCCATCCCTGGGAGGGGAGCCAAAACCTCAAGGTGCAGTGGGCAGAATGGCCAGCTGGTCTTCCTGGTGGCCAGCACTCCCCTCCCCAAACCAGGGGGCCTCTGACTAGTCACCTGTTCTCTTTAGCTCTGGTCTTTGGGAAGCCAGGCAGAGGAGCCATCCCCTCCTGGACCTGAATGACCCCATGTCCCTTATGAAGGCAGGTTATGGTCTCTGTCCCGTGTAACCCCCTCGTCGTCCCCTTTAGGCAGAGGTGCAGCCCCAGTGCGGAAGGGCCGTGGGATTCTCCTCGGGCACGGAAAACCCACATGGAGTGAAGGCTGTCACCAGAGGGCAGCGCTGTGCCATCGCCCTGTGGTTCACTTTGGACGCTCGACACAGCGAGCGGGTGAGAGCAGTTGGTGCTGCTGTGACCTGTTCCTGGCAGGGCCCTTGTTCTGCTTCCACCTTCCCCAGTCCCACTGCCGATGCTTAGACGTGAAAGAAGCACTGGGCTTGGGAGTCCAGAGAGACTCCTCGCTTCGGCACTGTGTCACCGTGGTCCCCGGCCCTTCTTCCTTCCTTGGGAATGGGGCTCCAGGTGGGGGGCAGGTGGGACAATGTGGGGAGTGATCCTGGCTCTTGGTCCCTCGCTGGGTACCACCTCTGCTGCCTCTGCCCAAAGAGTAGGACCTGCTGGGATTAGGATGAGCTCAGAGGCCACTGGAGAAGAGCCTTCTTGTTCTCCAGGAAGTAGCACCTGAGAGATGGTGAGTGGCTGATCCAGAGGCCTCTCTGAACAGCCAGGGGTTTGTCCTTGCAGGACAGGGTGCAGGCGGATGACCTGGTGAAGATGCTCTTTAGCCCAGAAGAGACGGACCTCCCCCATGAGCAGCCCCAAGAAGCCCAGGAGGGGCCCCCCAAGCCCGTACAGGGCTCTGTCTCCAGCAGTGAGTCAGGACACAAGGATGAGCTCTGACAGCTCACACGTGGACGGTGATCAGAGCCATGTGAGGAACCCTGTCCTGCACCCTGGACTGGCCAGCCTCGGGTGAGGAGCAGTGGGGAACTTAGGTCTGCCCCCCAGCTGAGGGGACTCTGCTCACAGCCGTCCACATGGTGCTTCCGCTCTTGGAGTGGACACAGCAGGATGGCCCTCTCCCCCTGGGCCTGACCGAGGGCTCAGGACGCAGGCCCAGAGCCACTCCGGGGGCCTGCACAGGCAGCCGCGTGACAGCAATACAGTATTTAAGTGCCTGTGTAGACCACCAAAGAATAAATGATTCGTGGTTTTTTACTCGGTGGTTTGTTCAGAGTGGAAATATGCCCATCGACCCCAGAGGTCTCACTTGATAAAAATTGCTCTGGGCAGGATGCAGTGGCAGGCATGGTGTGAAGAGGCCTAGCTCTGTACCCGGCTCGGCCACTTCCTGTGCAGTCTCAGGCCAGACCCTTAACCTCAGGGACCTCAGGGTTGTCATATGTATAACGGGGGCCATAATCGCTGCTCTGCCCACCTCTGGGCAGTTGTGGGGCCCACATGCGACGCCGATGTGACAGCATTTTGTGAACTGGAACGCTCTGGGTGGATGGCAGGGATTATTACTAATCCTGCTCTGGCAGCTAGCAGCGGTCAGCAGTGCTCTGGCATGTTGCCCCCGTGTCGGCCACATGCATCGTGCTCTGATGTCTGGCCTCAGGGTCCTCATACCTCAGGGCCTCCATGTGCAGGACAACACACACCTCTAGGAGACGGAGTAAGAGCAGACCTGGAGATTCAGCTCCTCGGGCCACAAGCCCATCTCCCTCCTGGGCTTGAGATGCAGTGTGGTCGTGGGTTGGGAACCTGCACCCTGAGAGCCCGTTTATTAAATCAACCAGTGTTTATTTATTGAGCACCAGCTAAGTGCTGGTGCTGGGAATATGGTGTCAAACCAAACAAGTCCCTGCCCTCATAGAGCTTCTATTTTAGTAAGGAAGAGAGGTAACAAACACATAAATGTGTGTGTGTGTAATCCTTTGAGGTAGAAAAGAAGGCAGGTCAGGCCCTGAGGAGAAGGCAACAGCAAGGAGGCCGATGTGCTGACACAGAGCATCCAGTGAGGTCAGGGTCCCTGGGGCCTGGTCGGCCACTGAGAGCACCTGGGCTTTGACCCAGTGGGACAGGAGCCCTTGGAGGGTTTTGAGCAGGGGGTGAGAGCATCTGACTTACATTTGAAAGGCCTCAGTGAAGAATGTGTGTGGAGAATGGGCTACAAGGGCAAGAAGGGAGACAAGGAGAGCAGAACGGATGCTGCTGCAAAGACCCCGGGTGGAGACAGAGGTGTTGTGGATCGGGTGTTGCCAGCAAAGGCAGCGAAAAGGTCAGGTTCTGGATCTCGTTAAAGTAGAGCTGACAGGAAAAAAAAAAAAAAAGAAAGAAAAAAAAAAAAGTAGAGCTGACAGGAGTTGCTGATCAGTTGGATGGTATGAGGAGGAGCAACAAGGATTCAGCCTAGGAAATTCCCTGGTGGTCCAGTGATTGGGACTCCGCGCTTCCACTGCAGGGGGCACAGGTTCGATCCCTTCTTGGGTGACTAAGATCCTGCGTGCCAAGGGGCACGGCCAAAAATAAAAATAAAAAAGAAGGATTCAGCCTAAGCAGTTGGGGAAGTGGAGCCGCCCTTTCCCATGACGGGGCAGACTGCAGGTGAGATGATGGTTATGGGGCGTGGAAAGCAGGAGTCTGGTTTTGCATGTGTTATGCTCAAGTTCGAGGAGCCTGTGAGACAAAAGGTTTCTGAGTTCAGGGAGAGGTGGAGGTAGGAGCCAGAACTTTGGGGGTCCCCATCGGCATTTGGGGGGTGTTCAAAGCCAGGAGACTAAGGTCAGTGTAGACAGAGGAAGAGTCAGAAGACTGGGCCGGGCTGCAGGCACCTGGGGCTCTGGAGGCAGTGGGATCCAACAGAGGACACGAGGAGCAGCGGTGAGCAGGGGAGGCAAGAGGCCTAGTCCTGGAAGCCGATGCGAGTGTTTCAGGAGGCTGGGCTGAGCAGCCGTGTCTAATGCTGCTGAGAGGTTGAGCAAGATAAGAACTGAGAACCCTCTTTTGGATTTGGTGACATGGAGATCAGGGAGAACTTTGGCAAGAGATGTTCCAGTCGACGAAAGACTGGAGTGAGTTCAAGTGAGAAGGGGAGGAGAAGGAGTGGTGCTGGTGGGCATAGACAACTCTTCTCAGGAGTTTGGCTCTCTGTGGGGGGCAGGATGACCCGGAGGGAGATGTGAAGTGAAGGAACGGTGGTTTTTTTAAGCTGGGAGACAGTATGCTCATGGGAATGATCCCATAGGGACAGTCACTATTCCTTTAGTCATTGGTGATCCTGTGTCCTGTTTGGATGACCCACTCGCCGTATGAAGAGAGGACCACGTTAATGGAAAGAGCACGAGCTTCACCCACGTGCTGAGCTGGGCAAGACTGTCACTTCCACCACTTCCAGTTGTGTGACCTCTGAGTGTGTTTCCTCACCAGTAACATGAGATTACAGTCCTTTCCTCCCAGGATGGCTGGGAGAGTATCAGTGAGGGAATACTCATAGAGAGCCTGGCACGATGCTTAGCACACAGGAGATACTCAACATTACAGAAAACTCCATCGGCCTGATTCTGGTCTTCCAGAAGTTTCCACATCAAGGCAGGTGACCTTCACAATTTCGAAGTATGCTAAACACAGAGACAGCAGACTACCTCAGTTTAGCTCATGAAAGGCCAAATGTTTTCAAGGGCAACAGAACTGGGATAAGTGAATATAATTATGGTGGGTGAGTCCTCCCAGCAGCAGGAGGTGATGGCGGGGTCCGGGCTGAGATGCTGTGCTTGCTTGGCCCGTTTGTAAAACACGGGCATGAGCAGGTCAGCCCTGGGGAAGTCTGCTTGAGGTGAAGGGAGAGGAGCCATGGGAGCATTAGAGGGGACAGGAGGCAACTCAGCAAACTCGGGGCAGATGTGGACATGGAAGACGTCCATCTCTGGCACCCCAGGCAGCTGGCAGAGCTCTCAGCAGGGGTGCCAAAGAGAGCCAGCGCTCAGGGTCGTTTGGGGAAGAGAAGAGGACACTACCAGACAGCCACATGTGCTGCAGAGGTGCCCCCACCCTGGGTTAGCCGTGGGACACAAAAATGGGGCCAGTGGTAGGGCTGGGAGATGCTTTCAGTCCTCAGGAAGGAGGCAAACGAACAACGCACCAAGTGCTGTGAAAGGAAATATGCAAAGAGCATTACAGATCCCAGATCAGAGCACCTGACCCTGCCGGGGCAGGCAGGGCACTGGGGTGGCCACACTGCTGGCTGCACTGCTTTCTAGCTGTGCCACCTGGACAAGTCCTCTCCATTCCGAGCCTGAGATTGCACGGGAAAGTCAGACTCAGAGTTGGGGGGAGTTTGACCAGCACCACCTCCTGAGCTTCCAACGTTTCAGGTGGTGGCTGCAGAGAATGTGCTGGAGTCGGACCCTCCTGACTGGCAGAAAGGACCAGGGAGGGGCTCCAGGGTTTCACTGAGAGGGAGACAGAAACCGTTCAATCTCACATCCATCAGTCAGTGGTCAGCACAGATCTACCTACAAAGCACCTGCCCTGCCAGGCACTGCCAGGCAGGAAGGGGCAGCGGGTCGTCGGCCACCAGCAGTCGCCCGCACCCAGGGTGAGGGCACAAGGGGGAGACCGCCCAGGAGGCAGTCTTTTTGGAACGGAGCTTTCATTAGCCACATTTCTTCAGGCATATTATGTTTTCCCAAAGCACTTCTCGCCCATCTCCGATTCTTGTGAACTCCCTCATGACCCAGACAGATGAATGCTATTATCCCTATTTTTCAGTTTGGGAACCAGGGCCAGAGAAGCTAAGGGACTTGCCTAGCATCACACAGCTTTTCAGTGGCAGAGGTAAAGCTAGAACCCCAAGCTTCTCATAACGTAAGTGAAAGCACCTTTTAAACAGTGAAGCGTGACACCCCAGGGCGGTTTCTAGTTAGCTCTTAATGGAGGCTGGGGTGGGTCCTGAGCCTTCCTGCTCTCCCCGCATGCCTGGGAGTCGCTGGACTGCAGGGGGGCACTGGGGTGGTAGGAGTCCTGATGGAGAAGCTACACAGGGTTAGGGAACTCTACTCCAGGAGCGGGATCTGAATTCCAAAGGGCTTTGGAACATTGGTGAGGGAAGGCCATCAGGGCAGGAGGGGATGCTTTGGTAGAACAGACTCAAGACCTCAAATAACAGAAGGGATAAACAGAAGAGCTTCTGTATAACAGATTCACTTTGCTGTACACCTGAAACTAACACAACATTGTAAATCAACTACACTCCAATAAATTTTTTTTTTTTTTTTTTTTTTAAAGAAGCACTTCCGAGGGAGATGTGAGCCTCATTCTGGATCATAAAGTGGCTCCGGGTCCTCGGTGTGGGGGAGGGCTCTGGGGGTGCCCAGGGTGGAGGAGTGAGCAGGCCCTGGGGGCAGCTGTGTGACCCTAAGAGGCTAGCTTCCCCTCTTTGGCTCTCAGCTCCTCATTTGTCAACGGAGGGGCTTGCAGTCCCCGTCTCCAGGGCTGTGTGGCTCTGACACTCTGTTTCTGTGTAGCCTTGAAGATCCCGAGGCTCAGAGACCTGACTCAGGTGCTCCTCAGGACCGGAATGACCCCTGTATCCTCCTTACAGAGAGAGCCCTGCGGAAGGCTGGGAGAGGGACACCCGGCCTCCGGGAATCACTGTGCTGCGCGGCCGCCCCATGCACGCACCTCACACTCTCTCAGACATTGGGCAGCTCCCTCGTGACTCCGCGAAGCCGACGTCCCCTTTAGAGGTGGGACGAGGCTCCACAGCCAGCTCAGCCTCGCCCCTCCCAGTGCTCCTGAGAAAGGCGGGATGTGGGGTGGACAGATCTGATAGGAAAGCCCCCCAGCCCCTGGCTTCCTAGCTTGGGGTAGGTCACCTCTCTCAGCCTCGGCTCCTTATCCGTGAAGGGACGCCCATCGTGCGGGGGCTGCCCTGAGGATTAGACGCTTAAACGCGTAGAAATGGAGCTCCCTGCGGCCCCGGAGTCTCCACCCTGGGCTCCGGCTGTGTCCTCTGCGCATTCCCATCGCACAGTCTCTCACTGTCCGTGGTAGAGGAATCGGAATTCGGGACTGGCTTCTGTACCACGGATCCAGGCCCCGCTAGCTTTGGGGGACGCGCAGGCCGCCCCAGGAAGCAGGTCTGCGTGTGAACAGATCCACGTGGCTCGGGCCTTCCCAGCACGGAGGGCCGGGCTGAGGGGGTGGGGAGGGAAGGGGAGCAGTGTCGGGAACCGCAGGCCCGCCCAGCAGAGCCCACCGCCCCCTCGAGGGCAGGCCCCTCCCCCAGCTGGCCGCCGCGGGGCCGCGGGCCATACCAGGGCCCACGCGCGGGCGGGCGCACAGGGCACCATTGTCTGCAGCGCCGGGGCACCCTCTCGTTTGCATAGCCACGTGAAGAATGAGAGGGAGGGAGCGGGCGGGGCTGTCCCTGAGGAGGGGGTCTGGGTCGGGGGTGCAAGGAGGCCAGGGTCTGCAGCGGGACCCTGCCTTCCCCCAGTGCAGTCCGGCAAAGGGCGCGTGGGCTGCTGGGGTTGGAGGGGGCGCCGGGGGGCTGGCGGGAGCGGGGTTGTGACATTCCCCTGTACCCACGCCTGGCGAGCCGAACTGAACGTGAGGGGATTGCTAATGAGGTCGAGGAGAGTTAAACATTCCCCTGCTCCAGGAGGCTGAGCTGGGACGGGAGAGAGGAGGGGAGGTTGGGCGCTAGGAGGGGGCAGCCTGAACCCCGGGAATGTGCAGAGGCCACTGCTCCCCACCAGGCTGTTCTGGAGCTGGGGGCTCAGGGGCCTGTGCCTCAGGCCCCAGCAGGAGCTGCTAAGCCAGCCAGCAAGGGGATTAAAGGGGCTGAACAGTTTGCCTTCCTTCAGGCTGATCCCAGAAGGTTGGTGCTGTCTCCCACCTCCCTGCCAGGCTCCTTGCTGGCTGGTGGCCAGCCCTGTCCCAGCCTTCATGGGGTCCCTCTTCTGCCCGCCTCAGATCTCAAACAGATCCCACGCTGAGTCTGGCCTCCGTTGTTTTTGATACACATGGGCCCCAGGTACCAAGGACCCCCACTCCCCAACACCCCTCCCCAACCCAGTCTCTCCATAGCTGACCTCAGAACCTGCTCCAAAAAGTTCTCCCCAGTGTCTAAGCCTAGTCTTACCTCCTGCAAATTGGAATTCCATTTTCTTTCTGTCCTGCGGTCAGAGGACAGAAAACTCCAAGAGTCACATCAGCAGTGCAAGGGCAAAGTCCATCATCTCAGGGCTGGTGTTTGGGATAGGAATTAGGAGAATTTTAGGGCACTCTTATCAGGCTCCTAAAGGGGTTTCCCTAGGGGAAAGGCCCTGAGGGCCAGCCGGGGGTCACTCCTCCCAGCCCCTCCCTTCTCCATCCCTGGGGAGGGGCACCACCTTGGCCACGCCCCACGCCCCACCCCCCGGGGGCTGGGCAGGAGCTTTGCTGGGGACCTTGCCCTGGCTTAGGTGGCGGCTGTGGGCGGGCCCCTGGCCTTTCCAGCTCGGGCCTCCCCCAGCATTCTAGAGCCTGCAGCCACTGCCTTTGCTGCTGCCACTGCAGGGCTGTCACCTCTCCTTCTCAGCCTCTGACCACTTGCTGCACCCCACCCCCAACCCAGCTGCTCCTGTCACCTGGCCATGACCTCGGCCCCCCCAGGGACCCTGGCCCAGCCCTGAGCCCTGGAACCCCCATCCCCTCCCCTGGGCCATGGCCAACTCAGGCCTTCAGCTCCTGGGCTACTTCCTGGCCCTGGGTGGCTGGGTGGGCATCATTGCCAGCACAGCACTCCCGCAGTGGAAGCAGTCCTCCTACGCAGGAGATGCCATCATCACCGCCGTGGGCCTCTACGAAGGGCTCTGGATGTCCTGCGCCTCCCAGAGCACCGGTCAGGTGCAGTGCAAGCTCTATGACTCGCTGCTTGCCCTGGAAGGTAGGCCTCATGCCCGCTGGGATGGGGAGGTGGGATATGGGGCTGGGAGGTCCGGAGCAAGCTTTCCCACGGTCTGCTGTCTGCACTGGGCTACTCTCTCCAGCCCCTGCCCCCCGTGCACTTATGAAGATCCAGGGCAGCCTGGCGCCCTGCTGGGGGCAGGGGCTCTAGGTTCCAGCAGCCATGGGTCCACATGCCAGCTCTGCCACTGTAACCTTGAAGGAGTCACTGACCCTCTCTGTCCTCATCTGGAAAGGGGACTAGGACTTTCACAGGACTCTGGGAGGGTCAGAGGAGATGAGTGCCCGGCACTCAGAGGCTGTAAGTCAAGACCCTTCCCTCCATTTCTCTCCATACTCTGCAGACACACTGTGCGCACACACCTACTTGCCAGTTTGCCATGTAGACAAGTATGCCGGCACTCGGGTGCACCTACCCACACGCACAGACAGACAGCCACACACGTGTACATGCACGTCCACACCCAGGCGCTTGGGCACACGGGTGGCTCTCCTCCCCCTGGGGTGTAGGGGTTGAGCCTGACAAGCTGGCTCCGTAAACAGGCACCACTGCAGCTCTACCCCTGGCTGGGGGCCGACCCGCCTGCCCTCCTCCCCGGGGCCGCACAGGCCTGAGCTGGGCTGCTGTCACATGGCCCCCACCACTCCAGAACAGGCAGGTCATCTGGCCTCCCTCAGGGACCCAGATCCCCTGAGCTGCCCCCCAGGCCCGGGACTGACGCCGGCAGCAGGCATACAGCTACCATGGGTGACTCAAAGGGCACAGGGGAAGGTAACTAGAGTCGGAATGGACAATGGGGGAGGCATCCCTGTCCCAGGGCCAACCTGGGCTGAGCTGGGCCTCAGACACCCTAGCTCCTCCTTCTGCTGAATCTGAAAGGCCTGAGGAGAAGCTGCCCCCCGCTGCCTGGGAGGGGTGGGCCCCAAAGGGAGGCGCCTGGCCAGAAAGCAGCTGATGGGAGAACTCATACCACCCTGTCACCACACACTACCTGGAAGAACCTGCCAGGGAGAGCGAACGGTGGGGTTAAATGGTGAGGCTCAGCCTCCACACTCTGCCCTCACGCCCTGTAGTCACCTGAGCCCTCAGGATCCCCTCACACCTGCTGCAGGTGGTAGCCCAGGAGGAGCGTCCTGCTCTAGTTCCAGCCCCTCCCATCTTGGGCTCCTCCCACCTGCCCACTTCTCCCGCCCCCCCCCACCCCCGCTCAGTCCCTCCCGTCCCATCCAGGTCACATCCAGTCAGCGCGAGCCCTGATGGTGGTGGCCGTGCTCCTGGGCTTCGTGGCCATGGTCCTCAGTGTCATCGGTATGAAGTGCACCCGGGTCGGAGATAGCAACCCCATCGCCAAGGGCCGAGTGGCCATCGCTGGGGGTGCCCTCTTCCTCCTGGCGGGTGAGTGCCTGGCTTCTCCTCCATCCTCTTGACCATGGCAGGTAGCCCCATCCTGGGGGGCCCTCTGGAGGCCAGAGCAGAGCTGAGACCCCCCGACCCTGTCCTTAGGCCTCTGCACTTTGACAGCCGTCTCGTGGTATGCCACACTGGTGACCCAGGAGTTCTTCAACCCCAGCACACCCGTCAACGCCAGGTGAGCACCAGGGCATAGCTTGGGCCAGGGAACAGGCTGGGCCTCCCACTCCACCTCCTCTGGGACCACTGGCCTTTGTCCAGCAGGGCACTTGGAGGGGGAAACAGGGGACGGATGAGCCCCAGGTGCTGTCACTGAGAAGCTCTCTGGAGTGGGGAGCAGCTGTGGCTGGGCCCTGAACGCCACCCCAGGAGCTAAATGCCCTGGCTCTGGATTTAAATCCCAGCTCTGCACGGGCTGGCTGTGTGACTGGCAAGTTCCTTAACCTTTCTGTGCCGGCTTTGCTCCCCTGTAAAAGGCAGCTAGGACGGAGGACGTAGCTCAGTGTGGTTGCGAGGGTTCTGTGAGATGGTGCAGGTAAAGGACTTAGCACAGTGCCTGGGCTGTTATTTCTGTAGCAGGCACAGTGACTTTGGGCCGGAGAGACAAGGCTGGAAAAGTCCTAAGGGCAGATGGCAGAGGGCCTTGCAGCCATAGGAAGGTTTTTGTCCGTGTCCTGGTGTGGAAGGCAGGACAGTCCCTCTGGCTGTGGTGTGCCGAATGGTGGGGAGGGAGCAAGGCCAGTAAGGTGCTGATGAAAAGGTCTGGAGCAGAGGGCTTGGGGCCGGGGGCTAGCAGTGGAGAGTAGGCCCAGAGATATTTAGGAGCTAGAGTGGTCAGGACTTGTAAGGCCAGGGTACTGGGGCCGAATAGGGGGCTCTGTGAAGGGCCTGGCCCCTCCCTTACCTCTCAGCTCTGCGGGGAGCAGAGAATGGGATAGTCTCAACCCCAAACATCCCAACAGGCCTTGGGCCCTGGGGTGGAGGGAGAATGAGAAAAGAGATGCCTGGGTTGTTGCAGTCAGGAGGGCTCCCTGGAGGAGGCAGCAGAGTGGAGAGGGGGAGGAAATGAAGACTTCAGGAGTGAAGTTCATTCCCTGGGGCTGGCAGCTCTAGCCATGAAAACCTGCCAGGCAAGAGGTAGCTCTGCTCAGAGATGCCACGCTGGTGCTTGCTCCTGTCCCTTCAACACCCCGCAAGGCTGCCTGAGTTGCAGGCCCTGTGCTGGGCCCTGGGGACATGGTTGAATCCGGTGCTGTCTGCCCTCAAGTTGCTCCCCAGGGAGCCAGACAAACGAGGAACTGATCAGCCACCCAGTGAGAGTCAGCGCCAGGCGGCGAGCGGAGGGGGGTCAGGGGAAGCCTTCGGAGAAGGTGGCATCTGAACTGGGCCCTGGAGGCGGAGCACAGGAGGCGAGACGCTCCGGCAGGGGGCGCCTCGTGCAAAGGCACAGAGGTGGGGAGACCCGGGCGCTGCAGAGGGGGCGCCGGGCTGGCCCGCTGGGCTTGTGGGTGGAGAGGCCGGAGTGCCAGGTGGAGCCGGCACCCGAGTCTGCCCTTCTCCAGAGGGCGGCGGAAGCCCGGCGGCGAGTTCCGTGGGCCAGGCCGTGACCGAGAGAGGTGGCAGGACTGCCCCGCTCCTCTTCTCCCCGACGGGCCTGGCGGGCCCCTCCACGCCCCCTCATCTGGCCGAGGAGGAAAGGGGCTCGAGCCTGCGCGGAGCAGCCCAGCCTGAGCTGGGTCGCCCCGGGTGGTGTTGATGTGCTGGGGCAGGGGCGGGAGGAAGGATGAGCGCTCATCCCAACTTACCGGGCGAGTCCGAGGACGCTTGTGAGGCCCCAGCCTCAGCTCCCCACGTCCAGCCCGCCCTCTGCTCTGCCAGAGAGGAGGCCGGGAGGCCCCGGGGGAGGACGGGGCGGGGCGGGGGCGCAGGCACACCTGATGGCGTCCTCCACCCCTTGCAGGTACGAGTTTGGTCCAGCCCTGTTTCTGGGCTGGGCCGCCGCCGGCCTGGCCATGCTGGGCGGCTCCTTCCTCTGCTGCACGTGCCAGGAGCCCGAGAGATCCAACAGCAGCCCGCAGCCCTACCGGCCCGGCCCCTCGGCGGCTGCTCGAGAGTATGTCTGAGCCCCGCGCAGCATCCGCCGGCCCCTGCAGCACCCAGGGCAGGGCCAGGAGGGCGCAGGGTGTCCCCCCAGCTCGGTTAGGCTCTGAGCAACTTGTCCCCAACCCAGGCACCCACCCTGCGCTCTGAGACTCAGACCCAGACACTCAGAGAGAGGTGGGAGGCAGGCCCCAGCCCTCAGGCGCACACGCGCACGGCCAGCACAGGTGCAAGCACGTGCACGGACCTGTCCACACCCCAGCCAGCTGCAGTCCCTTTCACGACCACTTATTTACTCACTGACAGGCTATGTGAGTGTCTTCTCTGTGCTGGGCCTCGAGGACACAGCAGTAAAGACAAGCTGGGTGCCCAGTGCCCTGGGGTGACCAGAGCCCATCGCCTCCCCTGGCCCATGGGCTCCTCACAGCAACCCCACGAAGGAGGCAGTGCTGGGGAACCAATGTCCCCGATTTACACACGAGGAAACAGGTTCAGAGAGACCAGGAGGCCTGGCCCTGCTGCCTCTGAATTCAGGTCTTGCACTACGCCTAGCGCTGCATGGACACCCACACAGATGGCTAAGCCAGGCCATGTCACCCCTGCCCCGGAAATGGGCCCTGGCGGGGCTGCTGTGAGCCGCACTGGCCAGTCCCTGGGTCCGTGCCTGAACCCCATAGCCCCTGCCACCCCCCACTGCCTGCTGCTCCCCCCGCTAACCAGCTCTCCTCTCTTTTGACTTTCAGACCAGTTGTTAAATTGTCTGCCTCCACCAAGGGCCCCCTGGGTGTGTAATGTCCAGGTTCCCCAGCCTGGCTCTGTCCCCCTGCCACACCTAGACCGGGTGCTTGGTATCTTTTGGAAAGAAAAGTGAACATCCAGCCCTGAGTGTGGTGTCATTTGATCTGTCCCTGGTATGCTGAAGGTGGGGCCTGGCTCAGAGAGGTCAGAGCTGGTCCCTGGGGTCCTTGGGCACAAAGAGAGGGAGACAGATCCAGTGTGGGTTACACAGCACATCCAAGCTGATCAGGAACCTCCCTACCTGTCCTTGGGTTGGCACCAGGACCTCCTTGATTGGAGACCCCCAGTCAAGGGAAAATTAACCCAGATCAGCCCCTGCCCTCATGCTCAGGCCTCTTCCATCCCAGACATCCTCCCGGGACCCTGAGTCTCTCTCTGGCCTCTGCCCTCTGTCTCTCCTGACTGGAAAGAGCTGACCACAGCTCTTGGAAAGAACTGTCCCTTGCCTTCCCCTGCCCTCCTCAGCCAGCTCTGTCCTGGCTTCCTCTACCACCTGTCCTGGGACATCTCCCACCAAGTCACCAGATCCTAAGGACACAGCTCAGCCTTCTCCGCTGACGTGCCTCTGAGAGGTGAAGTCAGACCAGATGACTATCGCACATGCACTCTCCAGGAGAAGGTAGGGGTGGGAGGGAGATGGCAGAGCTGCTGTGGGATCATCCACAGGCGCCCCAGCGTGGCAGCGACTACACGTACACAGGGGCGCCTCAGGGGCTGGAGGGGGTGGGCCCCTGAGCCCTGCCGCCCGGAACTATGAGTGAGAACTACAGAAGAGTCTCTCTGGGTGCCTGACGCTATAAAGCAGCGGTTCTTGGCTCTGGGTGGGCACATTCGAGTCACCTGGGGAGCTGATGCCTAGCTCACCCCCCACCCCAGGCGTCCCAACCTAATGGGACTGAGGTGGACCTGGGCATCTGAGGTCAGCAGCACTGAGGGCACTTCTGCGAGGCCTGAAGTTTGGGGCTGGAGGGGGCCACATTTCTTGCCCCTCTGAGGGGGTCTCATGTACAAGAAGAGGCGGGACAGACAAGAGGAAGCCCTTTTCCCTCTGCGTTTCCTGGGACCAGGCCGTTTCATGAGATCCACACACCCTCTCAAGGAATAAACCCCTTTTGGCTGAAACAGTTGTGCGTTTGATTTCTGTCACACACAGCCAGAAGAGCCCTGACTAATGCCAAATTTGGAACCTAGAAAGTGAGCATCGCTTTGAGGGCTCCTGTTCCAGGTGTCGCTGAGCAGGTGGGGTGTGGAGCCCAGAGGCTGGCCTCTCTGTCCCAGGCGGGGGATTCGGACGCCCTCACTATCTGGTCAGGAAGCAGTTGGCTGGGAAACCACGTGTCATCTCTTGCGGTTCAGGGACCACCAGAGGCTTGGGACTTGGTAGGAAAATGTCGGGATAGAGTGTGCTGGCTGCTTCAGGGATAGGCTGTGAGAGAGACAAGCTCTGGGCCAGCGGGCAGCATGAAGTCAGGGTGGAAACAAGCTTCCGTGTGATCCTTCGTGAAGAGAAGACTTTTGTCGCTATAGCCAGAGATTGGAGAGCTGGAGAGTCAGCTGACCACCCACAACCCAATCAGTACACTGATTAACAATGGAGTGGGGTCCTGGCAATGGGACGAAGCCTGGGAAAAGTTTAGAGTTTGCAGCTAGAAGAGTTTGGGAGGCCTGATGCCCTCCCCACTGCCCCCGGTCTCTCCTCTTTCAAATGTCTCCATCACGGTCACCTTGGCTGCCAACCTGTGACAGGGCCAACTGTCCAGCTCTCCTGTTTCCTGTCCCAGCCTCAAGGCTAGAGGACTGCGAGGAGACCCAGGAAGGTGGGTCAAAGGGCATGATCCTAAAGCTTGTGCTGTTGTTTATTAGCAGCGTTCCTCCAAGAATGAAATTGGCAAGCCATAAAAGACGGTTTGGGGAGGGATATACCTGTGCCCTCAGCCCCGAGGGAAAGCCCAAGTACCGTGGCAACAGGTGTTCAGCTAAGGGGAGTGAACTGGGAGCTGGAGTAGCTGACCAGTGCACTCATCTACTGCCTGAACCTGAGAATATGGCTAGGAACTGAGTATTAGATGATGTCAAGGAATTATGGTTAATTTGGGGTTATATGTATTGTTCATTTTATGTGATAACGACACTGTGGTTATTATTTTTTTAAGCCTTGTCTGTCAGAGGTGCACACTGAAACAATATAATGGCTGGATTTGCTTTAAAATACTCTAGGAGTAGAAAGGTCAGGGGCAGGAGAAATTATAAAATAAGATTTGTAAATGCCAGTGGTACTTAGGTGTTCACTTTGCTCTTCTGTGCGTGTGTGTGTGCAAATGAAAAAATCTAAAGGTTAAAAATACGTCTAAGTTTTACTGGTTGTATAATTTAGTATCCTCCCTGCTGACCACTGGAATAAAGGTGATGAATAGAGACTCTTGCTACTCAGAGCACAGTTCTCCAACCACAGGATTCGCATCCCCTGGAAACTTGTTAGAAATACATAATCTCAGGCCCCACCCCAGACTAGGTGAAACAGATTCAGCATTTTAAGGAGACCTCCAGGTGACTCCTACACATACTGAAGTTTGGGCTAGGGAGAGCTGTGTGTTGCTTCTCCTTTTCTAGATTTCAACTGAGAATTGCAACTGAGCTACCACTGAATACTGGATATAATGAAAGTGGTTCAATTTAAGATTTTGCCTAGAGTTGGCCAAGCTTATGCGGAACCACAGCGAAACCTGATCCAGGCAACACTGGACGTGGAGAATGGACAACACCCAAAGCAGTGCTTCCTGACCTTTTCTCCTCATAGGGCACATAAAAACAATATTTATTTCAATTTATGAGACTATTGCAGGCAATTTTATTCTGGACAACAGTCTTGTTGAAAACAACTAAAAATGTGGAGGAAACTGATTCACTTTGCTGTACAGCAGAAATTAACACAACATTGTAAATCAACTATACTTCAATAAAATTTTTTTAAAAAGAAAAAAAAAATGTTGAGGAAAGGGTAAACAATTCTTCAAAGCATCAAAGGGCTGACACGATGCTATGGAATCACAGAGTCAAAACCTGAATGAAGCACTGCCTCTCCCTCTCTGTGCAGTGGCCCATGTGGTCACCGCAAAGCTGAAGAGTCCTTGGCTGGCAGGGTCAGAGATTGGTTACGTATAAGGGGATTGAACAAATAAGTAAATACACTGAAAATAATGGGAGCCAGGCTTCTCATTGTCAGAGAACGGATTTACAAAGATGGAAACGAGGAAGACTAGAATAAATCTTGTGGAGTTGGATTGGAATTGGATGTATCTGGATGAACACACAGCTTTTTATATTCGTAGATAAATGTAGAAATAGATATAGTTGTGTGTGTCTGTACATGTACATGTGTGCGATATACATACACAGAGCCTTCTGTAACCATGGATGTGGACCTGGAAAGATGGAGAGCCGACTGCACTACATTATTTTATATAAGGGACTTGAGCATCCGGGGATTTTCGGTATGGCTGTGGTTGGCGGGGGAGGGGGCTGTGTGTCCTGGAACCAATACACCATGGGTGCTGAGGGTCGACTGTACATATATCTGTGAGCTCTATTCCCTAGACAGGCCAAGAACAATGAGCCCCAGGGGCAAACCCATATCTTGATTTCTGAATACCATTCTCTACTAAAAGGTAGCAGAACTCCAGGGAGAAATGGCTGATTCGAGGGCTGGGGTAAGGAAAGTACAAAATAAACCTGGATCATCTCGTTCCAGAAAGTAAGAACGTGCTCAGGGAATGATGGTGACATGTCTAAAGGATACAGAAGCCAGACTAAAGGGGTTCCCTCTGGCTTTATCTGAAACAATTTGAGTATCAAAGTAAATAATAACAGTAATGGATTTTAACTCCGTGAATAAAAAAATAAGAATCCACTAGTCCATACTGATATAAATAAATAAATAAGTGGGTAAGAAGAAAAAGCTCTACAGTAAAATGCCAAGTAATATGAGTAATTTATTAACTAAGAAGTACAAAATATTTAACTTTGCAGTGATGAACATAGCAGGCATATCTTAAGTGATAAGAGTTAACACCACCCGTAATCGGACAAGACAAAACTGTGTGTCCCTTGATATAATGCACTGAGAAGAACACAGCATCATTTATATGATATTCCTGCTAAACGTGCATAAACTGAGTCTACTTAAGATGGACAAATACAAATTGAGGTTATTCTACAAAATAACTGCCAGTGCCCTTGAAAACTGTCAAAGTTATGAAAGACAGCAAAGACCGAGGAGACTGAAGAGATATTACAGCTACATGCGATGAATGATCTTGGATTGGATTCTGGACCTATAAAGGACATTCTTGGGACAACCAGTGAAATTTGAATGGTGTCTGTGGTTGAGATGATAGTACTTTATCAAACTTAGTTCACTGTGAACAGATAGTTTTGTAGAACATTGTCCTTGTATTTTAGGAAATCACACACAAGTACTAGAAGAATAATGAGGCATCAGGAAAAAAAATATGCATAAATACACATGAAGAAAGAGTCACAAGGCAAATAGTTGCAGTATAATATTAATTGGGCAATCTAAGTGAAGGGCATGCAGGAATGCTTTGACCTATTCTTGCAATTTTTCTCTAAAGTTTGAAATTATTTCAAGATTGAAAGTTTTTTTAAAAAAGTCTAAGGGAAAGCTAGAATACTGGAAAGCCACTCTTCTAAGAGGGCACTTGAAAATGCCTCCAAAGATGGAGATGGAAATGAAAGCTTTGAACTCACCTATGATGAAAACAAACAAAATCTTTACTTCACCTTCATTTTTGAGAGATGATTTTGCTGGGTATATAATTCTGGGTTGACTTCCCCCATCCTTTTCAGTACTTTATAGATGTCATGCTAGTGCTTTCTAGCTTACGCAGTTTTTAAATGAAAACCCTGCTGTAGTTCTTATTTTTGCTCTTTGTTTCTCTCTGGCTGCTTGTCATATTTTCTCCATCTCTGGTTTTCAGACGTTTGACCATGAAGTGCCTGGGTGTGTTTTTTCCTCTGTGTTCATTTTGCTTGGGGTTTTCTGAGCTTCCTGGATCTGTGGTTTGTTTGTGGTTTCATTGACTTTGGAAAATTTGCAGCCATTATTTTCCCAAACATTTCTTTTGCTACATTTTTCCTGTCTTCATCTGCTACTTCAGTCACATGCTTGATATTGTGTCACAGCTCTTTGATAGTCTGTTCTGTTTTTTCCCATGTTTTTCTCTGTGTTTTGTTTGTATAATTTCTACCAACTTATCAAGTTCATGACTTTTTCCTCTGCTGTGTCATCATTTGATAAGCACATCTAATCAATTCCTCATTTCTGATGATAGTGGTGCTTAGTTTGAGACCTGGAATCCAGTTTTTCTTAGTGTTCCTGAGCTTCAGCATTCAACACTTCCTGCATGCCTGCACAAGAGGGGATCTGTCTCCATGCTCCTGCCCCTTCCCCAGCAGCAGCTTGCCATTGCTCGCTTTATGACGTAAGGCTCATGTTGGTGGCAGGGAGTTTTTCTCAGTTCTGCTTCAGCCTTAGTCATAGACAGGCCCTGCGCACATGAGCATCTGAACTCTGCCTTGTAATGACAGTGGGGCTTGCGGGGGAGGGAGTTTCCTGCCCTCCCATCAGGCAGCAGACTTCTGTTTTGTATCTATTCAGGATCCTAGTAATGAGTTTCCTACTTTTCTCTAGAGTCAGGCAGCTTTTGCTTCTACCCCATCTCAGAGGTAGGCAGCCTTGGTTTAGGACTTCTTTCTTTGCTTTTCATTCCTTTTTTATCTCCTAATATTCCAAATGGGATCATTATCTTCGGCTTGTTAGTGCAGGTCTGCTGCTTGTGAATGTTCCCCATTTTTGTCTCAAAATGTCTTTTTTTTCGCCTTCATATCCTACTGTGTATAGAATCCTAAGTTGACAATTATTTTCTTTCAGGTCGCTGAAGATATCATTTTACTACTCTGAAACTATAATTTTACTATTTTCTGGCATCCATTGTTTCTGTTGAGGAATGAAATAGCTTAAATGTCTCTCCTCTGAAAGTAATTGTTTTTTCCCTGGTTCCTTGTAATATAGTCTCTTTTGCTTTTTTTTTTTTTTTTAAATTGTGGTACCATTTTTGATGTGTTTAGATGTGGATTTCTTTTTATTTAACCCCTTTGGGATTCTTGACTCTTTCTTTTGGTGTTTCCCCCTCTCCCCACCCCAGTCATTTCTGAGTCTCAGCCATTATCTCTTCAATTTTCTCATTTTTTCTTTCTTCTGTGACTCCAGTTACAGACTGGTTGATTTTCTTACTATATACTCTATCTCTTAGGTTTTAGCCTCTATTTTCCACATTTTTAATTTTCTGTACTTCATTACAGATGATTTCCTTCAACTATCACTCAGTTAACTAATTTTATTTATTATTTTTTTAAGTTTTATTTTTTGGCCACGCTACGCGGCTTGCACGACCTTAGTCCCCCGACCAGGGATGGAACCCAGGCCCTTGGCAGTGAAAGCGCTGAGTCCTAACTACTGGGCCACCAGGGAATTCCCTAATTTTATCTTCAACTGTGTTTAATCAGTTTCTGAACCTGTCCATTGATTTCTTTGGTGTATTGTATTTTTATGTTCTCAGATTTCCACCGGGTTACTCTTTTAAAATCTGCTGTGTCAATTTAAACAGTCTCTGGTTCCCTTCTTTATTAGTTTGCCAGGGCTGCTACAACAGATTACCATACACTGGGTGGCTTAAACAACAGAAATTTATTTCCCCACCTTCCTGGAGGCTGAAAGTTCAAGATCTTGGTGACAGAGTTGGTTTCACTCTGAAGCTTTTCTCTTTAGATTGTAGAAGCCTTTCTTCTTCTGGTGCCTTCATGGTCCTTCCTTGTGTGTGTCCATGTCTTAATCTCCTCTTCTTATAAGGACATCAGGTATATTGGATTAAGCCTCACCTCAGTGATCTCATTTAACTCTTTAAAGACTCTATGACCCCGTAAGTCACATTTGGCAGTACTGGGGTTAGGATTTAAATACATGAATTTGGGTTGGAGAGGGTCACAATTCAGCCCATAACACCTTCTAAAATGTTCAAGCTTCTCCTTTTATCTAATGAACATAGTAAACATAGTCGCTTTACATTCTGTGTCTGCTATTTTTGGTATTTGGGCTTCCTGTGGGTCTTTTTCCATTGTCTGCTGTTTCTGCTGGTCCTTGTTCATGATGACTTGTCTCCTTGTAGACTTAGCTATCTTTGAATATATGCTTGATTTGGCACCTGGAAAATATCTGTAGAAATAATTCAAAGCCTAGGATTATATAATTTTCCACAAATAATATTTTATTTGCTTTAGCTTGGTGCCTGGGGTGGGGGGAGTGGAACCAGCAATTCAGGATCACCTTTATCCAAGTTTAAGGCTTGAGATTTCTGGGCCCCCACCTGACTCCAAGTCAGGTTGCAATCTATGTGAGGGTTGGTTTAATTTACTACCACTGTACAACCATTCAAAGTCCTCCACTCAAATCATGGGGTAGTGTACAAGGGTTCGCACAATTGGTGGGCCCGGACTCCAAATTTTTCCCTCTAGCACAGTACAGCTGCCTCTTCCAGACCAGCAAACATTTAAACTTCCAGATCAGCTGACAATCAGTGGGTAAGAGCTCTTATAGGCTGAGGGAGGGGGCTACATGCAGAAACAGCACAGTCAGCTCTGACAGTCATCTTGAAATTGGTCATTAAGACCAATGGTCTGATCAGCGTCATCTTAAGTACAGTTAGTCTTCAGTTCCAGGGTCGGTTTGTTCCCATTTCCCTGAGGCCAGTTCTCGGAATTGTGGCAGCTTACGTTATTTGCCTAGTGTTCTTAGCAGTCTTCAGCAGAAGAGTTGGTCCAACGTTACCAGAAGCGGAAGAGTCATCTTGTCAGAGTGCCCTCACGTAATTTTAGAATACATTTAAAAATTATTACTCAAGTAGAACATTTTTATTATTTCCTGTTCTGAGAAAGTGATTGTTCATGACAATAGAAATTAATTAACAAAAAGTATTAGATGTTAAAATACCACAGTTGGTTTAAAATTATTATATCACCGCCTTTTAAAAAATTTTTTAAGTTTTAATTTAATATATACTCCAAAAATTGTATAATGAGCACATGAATCTTGCTTTGTGATATTTTTACAAAAATGGGAAAGAAAGATGTACAAATGAAAAAGCCTTTGAATATTGGTTGTTTCCACTAAAGTTTTTCTTCCTTAGGCCACCTAACTTCCCTTTGTACAGAATCTGACAATCACTGTAAGACCCTAAAACTATTGAATAGTTTTCTGTTTCAAGCCTACTCTTCTATCTTTCCTCAGCATCTTTACCATCATGTTTCAATTTTTTATTGTGCTACAATACACATAACAAAATTTACTGTCTAAACCATTTTAAAGTGTACAGTTCAGTGCTATTAAGTATATTCATATTGTTGTGCAAACACTGTTACCACCCATCTCCAGAATTCTTTCCATCTTGCAAAACTGAAATTCTATACCTATTATGCAATAACTCTTCATTACCACTATTCTGTTTTCCGTCTGCGATTTTGTCTAATCTAAGTACTTCATATAAATGGAATCATACGGAATCTGTCCTTTTGTGATATGTTGGATATAGGATTCTTGGATGACAGTTTTTTCTTTTAGCACTTTTAATATATCAGCTACTGCCTTCTGCCTCCAAAGTTTCTGAGAAATCTTCTGATAATCTTATTGAGAATCCCTTGTATATAATGAATTGCTTTTTTCTTGTTGATTTCAAGATTCTTTGTCTTTTTCTTTTGACAGTTTGTTTTTAGTATGTCTTGGTGTGGGTCTTTTTTAGTTCATCTTGGAGTTTTTTAAGCTTCTTGTATGGTTATATTCACGTATTCCATCAAATTTTGGACATTTTCAGCCATTATTTTTTCAAACATTCTCTTTGTCCTTTTCTCCTCCTTCTGGAACTCCCACAATGTATGTGTCAGTCTGCTTGATGGTGCCCCACAAAGTCCCTTAGGCTCTGTCCACCTTTCTTCAAAATTTTTTTTCTGTTCCTCAGACTCAATAATTTCCATTCTCCTATCTTCAAGTTCACTGATTCTTTCTGCTGCCTGCTCAAATCTGCCTTTGAGTCCCTTTAGTGAATACTTTCAGTTATTGTAATTTTCAGCTGTAGAACTTTTTGGTTTCTTTTTAGGTTTTCTATCTTGTTACTGGTATTTGTTTTGTTTATACATTGTTTACTTGACTTTCTCCACATCTTTCTTTAGTTCTATGAGCATCTTCAAACATTTGTTCTAAAATCCTTGTCTAGTAGATCTGCCACCAGGTCATTCTCAGGGATAGTTTCTGTTGGCTTATTTTCTTTCCTTTGGACCATATTTTCTTTTCTTTGTATGCCTTATGATTTGTTATTGTTGTTAAAAACTTGACACTGAATCTAATAATGTGGTAACCCTGGAAATCAGGTTGTCTCTCTTCTCCAGAGTTTGCTGTATTGTTTTGTCTCTTTTGCTCTAGGCTGTCCCTGGGCCATCAGCTTGAGGTGTAAATTTAAGGTATTTTCAGGTCTCTTCTCAGCCTGTGCGTGTGCCGTGACTTTCTAATTTCCCCCATATATGTGATTGCTTTTGATTGTCCTAGTCTTTAATGTCTGGCTCTCAACAGGGGAAAAAGACTAAAATGAAGAGGCGGTAGGCACCAGCCGTTTATATCCCCTGAAGTCACTTCAGCTGGGGGGGGAGGGGCTTGCAACAGCAGGGATAAGTGCAACAACAACGGCTGCTATCTGTGTTTGCATCTCCATCAGAAGGAGCTGATTGATTAGTCCGAACACAGAGCCCCAGTATTTGGGGGACGGGGTCCTTATTGCTCACCCTGGCTGCTGCAAGATATGTGCAAGGTGCTCCAGGAACGTGTGCACGACTGCCTGCCATGGGGTTGAGCTGGGTGGGGGATGGGTAGCCTCAGCTGAACTAAGAGCTGAAATTCCCCCAATTAATCTCAATTTACTATAAGTCTTCCCTGGATGTTGCAAGCCTTCAACAGACTCCACAGTACCAAAACAGTTACATCAGACCAATATTACCTGTGTACTGGTTGTCGAAGTTAGGGGGATGGATTCCTGGTGCTTCACATGCAGCCATCTTCCCAGAATCCTTACCTCCTTACTTTTCTGTGATGCTCATGATGTTAGTCTGGGTTCTTGAAACAGTAGACTCCCAAAAAGGATTAATATGATCCTAGGATTTTATTAGGGAAACACCTTTCAAAAAATAGGGGAGGGAGCTAGGGGAGCCATCAATCCAAAGTGAAGGAATATTGGGTAGCAGAATCATAGACTACCATGCAGCCTATGGGAAGTTTGGCAATGCCATCATGGGTGTCCTTGAGCCAAAGTTGGCTGTCAGAGGAGCTCCATGTCTTCCAGGAACAGGACTGCTTTAGAATCTCTGCTGAGCCTACTCCTTGGCTTGGGAGCACTTGGAAAGCATGGCCACAAGAAAAACGTGGTAGATTTCAGAGCAAAGCATCTTGGATCAATTATATTATCTGTAGTTAGAGATCGACAAGTCATAATCTCATGGCCACAATTTCAGTTTACAATTTTCAGAGCTCTTATCTAAGTTGATCCTTAAAATATTCCTGTAATTGTCAATATTTACTGAGCACTAACAAAACGTTAAGGTAATTTTCTCACTTAATCTTCGCAAGAAATTTAGGGAGTAGGTACTATTTTTATCTCTTTAAGATTTTAAAAGCCCATCCTCCCCTGCATTTGGATTAGGCAGTTTGATGGTGGGATCCAGGAATCTGTTGACTTTCCTGTGGGTGGTCCATAGACCTTACTTTGAGAAACACTTCAATGTTCAGTACTGAATGTGGTAGCTCCAAATTGAAGCTCTGGGGGTGAAGTTTCATTGGCAGGACTGGAACTCAGGTTTTCTGACTCCAAATCACTTTCCATCCTGGTGTCTCAAATCTATGAAAATTGAATTTTATGCACAGGGTAAATGAGGCATTTGGTTGCACTATAATCATAAAGCTCTTCTTGGTTGGCTCCTTTTCCCTCAACCCCACATAAACATGTCTCATCCTAAAAGACCCTTCCCTCAGATTTATCTCTGGAGTGACCAGAACTCCCATTCTGGTCATTCTAGGGCAGTCCTTTCATCCCAGTGTAATTGACAACCAAATCCCTTTCACTCGCAAGAGCATCCTATTTAGCTAACACATAAATTATATAGTCTAACATAACTAGTTTATCTGCCCCTCCAGCAGCAGCCCTTGTTTCCTTCATCCCATTTCCCAACTTCAACACACAGAGTTTTCACTCTGTACTCTTTTGTTACAGATCCTGGGATATAGCAGAACAAACAAAAAAAATCTCTGCCCTGAACACTACTGTCTAGCAAAGACAGAAAATATGCAATTTTGATTAGCAGATGATTATATACACAATGGAGAACAATCAAGCAGGAGAAGGTGGTCAAGAGATCTGGGCATGGAGGGGGCTGCTATTTTAAACAGAGTGGTCAGGGAAGGCTTTCCTATTCCTTCCCCAAAATAACAGAGGGAGAAAGCCATTTATAATACTAGAGTTCTCTGGGGAAACAGTCTTCCTGTCAAGAGGCAGAAGTGTAAAGGCCTTGAGGTGGGAATGTGCTGGCACATTCAAGGAAAAGGAGGCCTGTGAGGTTGGAAGGGAGTAAACCAGGGGGAGAGCAGTGAAAGTGGGAATGGGACAAATGGGGACACACTGTGAAGCCTCCTGCAGGATGCTGGGTTTTGTTTGTAAGAAAGAATGGAAACCTCTAAGGTTTTGAGCAGAGAAGTGACCCAAAGTCTGACACGGCTTTTAAGAGGACAGACACCCTGGCTGCTATGTTGAGAATTGACTGGAGAGGGGTGGGACAGGAAAAGGAAGGTAGCAGGGAGCTCACCTAGCAGGTACTACAATAATCCAAGTGAGAGATGACAGAGGTCTGGACCCATGGGGACGGAGGTGGTGAGAAGTGGTCCAATTCTGGATATATTAAAGGCAGAATCAACAGGGTTTGCAGACCCATTGGATGTGGAGTGTTTTAAAAAGTGAGAAGTCGGGATAGACTCTGAGGGTTTTGGCTGGGACCTGTAAGGATGCACTGGCTGTTGCTGAGATGGGGAGGGCTGTGGGAGTAGCAGCCCTAGTCACCCCTCAACCTGCTGGGTCTGGGGCCACCCCATTTCCACAGGGCTGCTCTCACCCTTAGTCTCCCTGTCACTAAGCCCAGTGGACACTTTTCAGCCTCCACCTTCTTGGACCTTTTGGTTTTGATGCCAGCTGAATCACTTAGTTCTCTAGGATTCTGTGACGTCCCCCACTTCCTGGATTTCCCACATCTTTGGGCCTCCAGATGCTCTGATGTGATTTCCTCCATGACCACAGCTTTCAATAGCCACCTGATGAGCATCAAACATTCAGCTTCAGCCTACACCTCACTCCTTAGCTCCAAATCTGCTTCCCACATACTCCCTATGGATGCCCCAGACACCTCAAACTCCGTATATCTGAAACCAAACAGACCCCTCCCCTTTGTGCATTCTCTATTCCAGCAAGTGGCACTATCTGTATCACCACTCTGCAATCATGCCCCATTCTTCCCTCTTCCTCATTCCACATTCAACTAGTCACCTCAATCTGTCAACCCCATTTCTGAGAACATCTCAAATTTGATGTTCTTTCCTACTGCCTTATCTGTGGTCTCATCTTATTTGGACTTCTATAGCAATGTCCAAACTGGCCACTATTTTGTCTCAGAGTAATCTAAAATGAAAATCATTCTATTTAAAAATCATCCACAGGAACTCCCTGGTGGTCCAGTGGTTAGGACTCCATACTTCCACTGCTGAGGGCCCGGGTTTGATCCCTGGCCAGGGAAATGAGATCCCTGCAAGTTGCACCTTGCCAAAAAGGTATAAATAAAAATCATCCATATCCCCTATCACCAGCTTCTCAGCCCAGACAGAAGGGCTGTATAGCGGGCTGCCCCGAACCAGTAAGAAGTACCAAAACATCACTTGGATAGGTGTAAATACTGTGCAAGTTAAGTTGACTCACTTCTTTGTATCATTTATAGCCTTTAAAACCAGGCAGCCAGACTGATGGGACGTAAGCAGGCCTTCCAATATCTGAGGCACCATTCAGAGCAGGGAGAGGCAGAATTCCTAACAAAAATGCTCCTTCCCCAGCCACAAGCCAGCTTACCAGCCTTAGTGTCAGACTAATCCTTCCATTAGCAGAACCTCAGGCCTAAGCCTGTCATGGGCTACACTTGCCTGTTCATCTCTACCAGATTCCCATTCAATGCCACTACAATTCCCACTAGCTCTCCCCTGCTCCTTATCTGACCCAACATTGCTCCCTCCCCAAACCCTCCATTGTGACCTCTGGGTTCAGTCACTGGCCTTTTCTCTGGATGTTCTCTTACTCTACCTCTAACCAGACTCGTGCCTAGGACGCTACTTCCCTCGGAGCCCTTTCGGTGATGATTTTCTTCTTCTTCAACACCAAGTACTGTGGTGTCTGGTAGTGGGCTAAGTCTATTTACACCACTGCCACTTCTACACACAAATTTTCTTGAAGTCCATGCTTTCAAGCTAAGCCCACTATCCAGCAGCATTCCTTCACATTCCTGGGCCTTCTCCACACCCACTTCTACGAACACTTGTGGGAACTGCAACACTCACTGAACACCATGGTCTATCTTCGACCTCTTCACGTCCAGTACTGTCTTCCTCCTCCTGTCTTCTACTCACATGATCCTAACCTGAACTGCCACTACCAGTAACTGCCACATGTCTCCAGGTTGAGTATGCCAGGCTAAGGGCACCATCTCATATTCTTCCAGCTCCCTTAAATTAGTACTCTTACTCCATTGGGCCAATTTGGAATACTTGCCAACTCCTGGATAATTCCAATCACCAAAGGTGGCTTTGTACTCTTACTGACTTTGGCTACCCAGGATTCACCCCCGGATCTGGGGATGGGGGAAGTGGATGCTGGGGGACAATAGCATCAACAATAACCTTGCATTCACTTTCACTACCTTTGCTCTTTTCCTCCTGTTAGATTCAGCTGGCCAAGCTCTGGTTAAACTCAACCCTCCACCTGCTGGCAATTCTATTTCCCTGGTATACTTTTCCCCCATTCTCCAAGACAACTACACCTTTTTCTCTCCTCTAACCTCCAACCTCTCTTCTTCCTTTTCTAAAGCCCACCAAAATTTTTTTTTTTTTTTAACTGAACCTAATCTTTTTTTTTTTTTTTTTTTTTTTAAAGATTTTCTAAAATTTATTTTGGCTGTACCTGGTCTCAGCTGCAGCATGTGGGACCTAGTTCCCTGAACCAGGGATTGAACCCAGGTCCCCTAGCATTGGGAGCCTGGAGTCTTACCCACTGGGCCACCAGGGAAGTCCCTTACTGAAACTAATTTGAATAGATGGATTGACACTTCTCAATATTCATGAACACGTAAATGTCCATTTTTCTTTAATGTCTTTCAATGGTCTTGCTTCCTCCCAGAGATTTGGAAAATGTTAGTCCTAAATATATTTTCTTGATACTACAGTATTTATTATACAAAATACATTTTAGCCATTTACTATTACTAACAAATTATCCATTCTTGACTGCAAGCTCTTTTGGTTCATTACCACTACCACCTATTCCTTAAGTCTTACCTCACTGCCTAGGTCATCTAGTACAAGGTTCAACAGAAACCATAAGCATCCTCACCTAATTTTGAGCGGAACGAAAGAAGACAACAAGCCCTTAGCACTTTCCGTACTCTCTGCTCCAGTCACATGGGTCTCCAAGAACATGAGGTATTCATAACCCTTACAGCTGGAGAACCAAACTCAAGGATAAGTGTCAAAAGCTAAGGAAGGTCGTCACAGAGCAAATCACTGCTGCTACTGCTGCAAAGCATTGCTTCCAACACCCCTCTTCTAGTAAACAGTACTGACTTCCCCAGAGTCTCATGCTGGTGCATCTGAACAGTAGACCAGGTTCTAAACCCGCAGACTGGCTGCAAGACTGAATGCACTCTCTCAGCTGTCAGAGACTCACAGAGTACCCAATCCCTACACATAGTGAAGTGAATTCACACAAGACAAATACACATGAAAAAATGTTTGCACACTGGCAGCAAGACTACATCACAAAAAACTTTCTTCCTTGCCATGGTTTTCAAAATCACATTCCAACATTATTGGATTATGTAAGCATTGTTGGCATCATTTCCACAACATATATCCTACTGTATGCAACTATAAAAAACCCCACTACATACCATCAGCAGTGTTCAACATCCAAAGAGGTGGTCCCAAATTCAGAAAAGGCATTTCAAAGTGTTGACTGATACTAGGCCTAGCCCACTTGCTTATTTTTCCCCACTTTATTCATCAGTACCCTGAATTAAAACTATCAGTGCAATGCAAATCTCAGTTCTGTGAATCCTGAGCCCATTCTGGAGAGGCACACAGCACCTCATGACTCCCGGATATGCCACTCTAGCTGACTCTATAACCCCAAGGCCTCAAAAGCTGGCCAGAATGATCCAGAATTAGTCTCTAGATAGCAGTCATTAACTATTCCACAAAGGAAGCCAAAGGGCATTTTAATAAGACATTATAAAAGAACAGCCAGAACAGGCTTAGGTTACAAGGGTGCTGAGAACAAAAGGAATGTCACTGACCTCTATGTTCTTTAAGTAGACTTCACACAAGCATTCCATTATTTGTGGTTACCATCTCCAGTGCCCAAGCAAAGGAGCTGAACTGTGTTAACCGAGTACACCAGTCTCTGTGGCAGGCATCTGATAACTAAGGTGGGTATCCTTCAATCCACAGGCTGAAGTAACTCACAGTAGGGCACAAATAAATGGCTTCCAAGGATTAGAGTCCAGTTAGGCTCCACTAGACCATGCCCTCTCTCTTCTCCTTTACCACTGCCTCCCAGTAAAAAGAGCTCACAGAAAGGAAAATGGCCAGATTACCATAGTAAATACTTTCTAATTTTCAGTACGGGCCCACAGGCATGCTACTCAATCAAGGATTACACATTTAAAAAAATTTCCTGAGTAATACCAATGAGTACCACCTATCTACAGATAGATTTAAGCTAATAAGGGTCCTATAACCAGCTAAGTACTTATGAACTAAAACGAAACAAGGCAGAAATATACACAAAGACAATTATTTAAGACCTTTATTAACAGGTGCTTGCAGTTTGTTGACTTTTTTGAAAAAATCAAGCTGTAAACTTTTATTACAAATTAAAAATGAGGTTCTTAAAAATCTCAACTTGACCAGATATGAAACAATTTAAAAACCTTTAAAGGTGTATTGAGAAAAACCAGGTTTTTTTTTTTTTTTTTAAAAAACACGTTTGTCATTACCAAAAAGAGACATCTTTAGGTAAAAATAATAAAAACCCCATGCTGCATAGATAATGCAGATAGTTCTAGTTATCTGGTCAACAGGCAAAAAGCAAGCACTTAAGGTCTTCAGCTCCAATCTTTTGTTCATTTCTTATTGCTGGAATTTCGTACTCATTTCTTCTTGTTGGATGACTAAACTGTAAAAGAAAAAAAGTTTTTAAATTATCTTGTGCAGTTCACTGCAATTTTCTTTTAGTACACCAAACTGCTCCAGATTCAAATTAGCTAAGTAGGGAAAGCATTAACAAATCTCATACTGGTTTATCTTAACACAGCAATTCATAACAGGGGTGGACCCTGCTGTGTAACAAGAATGGTTACTCATAGGTTCTGGATGACCTTTCGACACTCAGAAAATAGTAAAGAGGGGAAAAAAGTATCAGTGGCTGAAAATAATTCTAGTGCCAAATGCCTCCCAGAATCAAGTAAAAAGGGAATCCCTTGATTTTGGAATTGATGACACAATGCCAAAGTTGTCACTTTTCCCAAAGAGACCAACCACATTGGTCATTATCACCTAGGTTATTAATCCTAGTAGCTATCCCACTTTTTTTTTTTTTTTTTTTTTTGTGGTTTGCGGGCCTCCCTCTGTTGTGGCCTCTCCCGTTGCGGAGCACAGGCTCTGGACGCGCAGGCTCAGCGGCCATGGCTCACGGGCCCAGCCGCTCCGTGGCATGTGGGATCCTCCCGGACCGGGGCGCGAACCCGGTTCCCCTGCATCGGCAGGCGGACGCGCAACCACTGCGCCACCAGGGAAGCCCCCCCACTTATTTTTGAAAAATGAAAAATAATGCAATGTAATTAACATTACTTGTTAGGGTAAGGTTAGCAAGACTTTCCTCTGCTTACTGGTAAAATCATCCGAAAAGGTTGACAAAAGGCTCTCATATTCAAGATACAATGTAAAGCTAGGCCTCCAAGTGTCAGTGAGCCAAAGTATGGCTCTGATATGCCCCATTACCAAAATGGGATATTCAGGTCATGTTATGATTAGTTTGGGTAGAAGATATTGTATGTTTAAGTGGCTTACCTTACCTGATGAACTGGGTTTTTTTCTCTTTCATTAATGGACACCACTCATGACTGCTCAGAGGCCAGAAGGCCATCTACACTTACTTACCCGGATGATGGTAGAGATGGTAAGCCGGCATTTACTCAGCCCCGCCCTGCTCAGCCTCGGGAGCGGACGAATTCTCAGCTGGTGGATCGGCTGCTTTTGTCTCTTTGCCATCTTGTGGTTTAGGGTTTTCTGGGCGTCTGCGTCGGTAATTGAAGTTGCGGCGGTACCGACGTTGAGGTGGCTGCTGACCTTGGGTCTCATCTCCTTGATTTTCCTTATCTTCTTCATTGCCGTCCTCTCTGGGCTGTCTTTGGCGAGGAGGGCCCCTGGAATGAACATTGTGCAAACTTGCAATGATAAAACCTTCTTTCTTTAACCTAGCCACCAGTATTAACACATCTGGCCTTTCTGTTTATCAAGTGGTCTGCAGGCAATTTAGCAAAATCAAAAGAGCAAATTTGGCTTTTATTTCACAAATTGAGTATGACTTGGGAAAAGGATTTGGAAGTATAAACTGGAAGATGAACGTTTAAAACTGGTTTTAATAGTCTCGTAAACTTTTACCCATAGTATAATCTATTACAAAGTTAGCCACGAAAGGACTAAAGGTGGTACAACACTATCAACACCTTGATGTCATTTAAAAACATGGGCTTTAAGGTAACCAGGTTTGGCAACAAGTGCTAACTAACCTTTACAGATGAACACTTGCTAAAAAGGCAGGAAGTCAAAACCAGAGAAAAGATGCTCTCTTCATATAAATGAACGTACACAGCAACCATTAGTCACTGGGAAAGGCAAATCAAAACCACTTCATACCCACTAGGACAGCCATAATCCAAAGGCTGAAAAATAACCATGTTGGGGAGGATGTGAAGACACAAACCCTCAATACATTGCTGGTGGGAATATAAAATGGTGCAGCAGCTTTGCAAAACAGCTTGGCAACAAATGTCGAAGAGTTACTATATGACCCAGCGGTTCTACTCCTGGGTCTATAGCCAAAACAGTGTCCGTTATGTGATTACTGTATTATTCACAACAAAAAAAGAAAACAACCCAAATGCCCATCAACTGGTTAATGAAGAACAAAATGTGATATTCATACAATAGAACATGACTTGGTCATAAAAAGAAATCAAGTACTGATACATGCAACAACATGGATGACCTTAAAAATATGTGAATTGAAAGCTAGACACAGAAATACCCGAAATAGGCAAATCCAGAGACAGGGAAAGCAGATTAGTGGTAGCCAAGGGCTGGGGCAGAAGGGAATGGAGAGTGACTATTAATGAATACAGGACTTTGGGGGTGGTGGACTGGGGGGAGCGTGGCGGTGATGAAAATGTCTGGAATTAGACGGTGGTAATGGCTGCATAACTTTGTGAATACACTAAATACCACTCAGTTGCATGCTTTAAATGAACACCAAGATTAGTATCATCCTTCTATACCTATTATAGGTCATAATAAGCTCTAATTTCCTATTTAGGCCCGTACATTCCATTTTTCACCTCTAACCCCTCCAATCTCCCACCTACCTCTCCCAACCCCACTACCCCTTCTCGTGAAACCATTTCCCCACATTCTGTGAACTCATGACCAGTCTTCAGCAAAACTGCCCTGTCTTTCCCCTGTAGCCTTCAAGTGGTGGCTGTCCCACCCCTATCACTGCGGCTTCTAAAGTGAATTCTAAAACCCCAAGCTTTCAAATCTTATGTTATGCCATGTTCCATTTACTATACTTTTCCTGTTGTAATTATCATGACAGTCCCGAATAATATGGGCTTTTAGATTCTTTACTTCCCATCCAATTCTTGTTTGCTACCTAGGTTTTCTCAACTTCAAGCATTCCACTCTCTAATCAGCCCTTATTTATTTTCCTGGTTTATTCCAGGTGTCTTGTTCTCCCACTGTTTCCACTAGGACCTATAATCCAATGATCCCATCACTCATTCTGTCACTTACTCTTCCTTAATCTGCTTCTCCCTTCTTTCTCCAAGTATAAAGTCCACCCATTAATCATTATAACCAATCTCAAACCCAGTCATCTTTGGGTAGACAAATGCTGAACAAATCTAACTCTCTGCCTAATCTGAGGCTGCTGCTCAAAATGGCTGGAAAAGTACAACCATGTTGGGTGGACCCACTTTAAATTTGTGAACACTATTATTTGATTTCCCCTGTCTATTTCTGTTCTAGAGATAATTTCACATCTTTGTCCCAAACCTCTCTTACCCCTCTCTCCTTCTGACTTCACTAACACACCGGGGCCCATATACTCTGGCTTCTTACACATGCAATGCCCATGGTTTCTGGCAAAAGACCAACCCATTATTTGTGGACCAAACCTTATCCTAACTGAAGACAGTTCTAGCAGTTACTTCCCTGACAACTGTCCTCTTTTACTACGTTTTCCAGCCTACAAATATGCTCTTATTTCTCAAATAAAAAAATCCTTTCTTCATGACACATTTCCCTTTATTGCCACCTCATCTGTCTCCTTCTCAGCAAAACTCCTGCTATATTGGTCTCAGATTTCTTACAATTTGCTCTTGGATCTACATCAATCAGAATTTCACCCCATGGATTATAAGTAGCATGTGTCATTTACTACTCATTTGAACAAAAAACTCCTGGCTAAATAGTTTGGAATGCCCTGCATTCTTGATAAACTATAAACTTTAAGGCAAATCAATCTATCTACCTTATCTATCTCACCATAGCAATTATCTGGCACTGTAATACTAGTCTATTCATTCAAATGAGACCATTTAGTCTAACTTAAACCAAAAGGCAAACAGTAAAACAGAAGCACTTGACAACAAAAATTCATTTGCTATTTTTAAGAACACCAATGAAACTAGGTAGAAAATTTAAGCAGCTCTACAATGTAAGAAAAAGTAGACCAAGGATTCTGCCCTTGGAATTTAAATGGATGGACTGCCATGAAAGCCTATTTTAGACCATTTATCACTTATCACAGATAAACATTATCACTACTTAAAAACATATTGTGATTATTTGCAGTATTTTAACAAGGTATCTATGTCTAGGTTTAAAATAGTATACTACCTGTTAGTTTTAGGGATCACATTTGGAGACTCAATGCTCTAAGATCCTTAAAAGAAATAACTGCTATACCAGTCAATCCTAACATCGTGGGACTGGGAACACTGCCTCAGTGTGCTACATATATGTATAAACGTGTCTGGCTCATGGAGCTCTTCCCTAATTACTCTATACTCTAATAATTAAATACCCTCTGTTAAAAAGATATGCTTACCTTTTACCTTTCTCCCTCCCAATGAACCAGGTCTTAAAGTTATAATACAATGCAGTTTAAACTACTATTCTCTTACCTGTTAAAGGACAGAAAATGTGAAATTCCATACCCTCATTAGAGAAAAACAACAACAAAACCAACTGCATAAAGTAGACCACATCTATAAAGGTGTTTTTAACCAGTGCCAGCAAAGATGCAAAGAACACAATCTCAAAGATAACTGACTTCAGGTTCACCTCTTAGGCATCTGATGAAAGAAAATGTGAAGTGTTAACAGATAAATGACTGAAAAAGCCTGCAGAAGAAGCATGATGCTGTTGAGTCCTAATACATGCTTGAGAAATTTTAAAATACAAACCATACCTGCGGAATCGTTGTGAAGTGTTAACAGATAAATGACTGAAAAAGCCTGCAGAAGAAGCTTTCTTGTCTTCTTCATTAATACATGCTTGAGAAATTTTAAAATACAAACCATACCTGCGGAATCGTGGTCTATAACCCCGATACATATTCTGTCTCACTGGTCTACCTTGTTCTCCTGCACCCTGGTTGTCAGCACCCTGAAAAGGCAATGGAAATCAAGCCAATGTGGACCAGTAAAAACCCAACCAGACATAAGTCTGAATACCATGGCAGTTAAAAATAAATAAAATCACATTTACCTCCATCACTTCTCCCTGCACAGGAGGGTTGGAATACTGTGGTCGACGCCCATAGGGTCTCCGCATGTAGTAAGGTGGGAACCTTCGCCTGCGGTAGGGCCGGCGCTGTTGGGCCTGGCCTTCAGGAGCACTCTCCGATCCCTCATTCTTTTCCCCACTCTCACTATTCTGGTAATTCTGCTGGTAATTACGTGGAGGACCCCTGCGACGTGGATAGCGTCTATAATGGTTACGGTCTGCTGCATATTTACTGCCTTGTACTGGAACTCCACCAGGGCCTGTAACATTTGCTGCCTCCGCACCCTACAAAAGCCATCATATATTGATAGTGACAATGGAATTAAGTACACTTAACAAAACTTACACAAAGCAAATAAAAAAGGGTCTCTGTGGCCAGGGGTGCATAGAAATGATTAAATATTAGTTCCTCACTGTTCTGAAGAGATAGCCCTCTAACTGCAGCCAGCACATTAGGATTGATGCACCTGTGTTCAAGTGGTCACCTGACCCATCCATCCACATTAGAGCCACCATCCTAATGGATGAGATCTCCAAAATATTTCCATACTGAAGTCAAACCTTTACACAAAAAGCATCCTCACCTTTTCTCCTTCAACAACATCAAACTCCACAGTCTCTCCATCTCCTACACTGCGAAGGTACTTCCTGGGGTTATTCTTCTTTATGGCAGTCTAGTAATATCACATTCCAAAAATAGATTAACAGGGGAGAATAATGTGCTTTTTCATTTAAAATGTACCAGAGTCAACAATATTTTAGCTTGGAAATACACTTAAAATTAGCTTTAAATAAGACCAAACCATCAATAAATTTAGGAAAACAGGGACCAATGCTACCCCCAACCTCAACCAAAATACTCCAATCTTACAAGGCCCCAGCATTTTACCACTATTTTCCAAACTAAAACAAGTAATTTAACACTCAAGACAGACACTATATAGATATATATTTAAAAATGCTTCTTGCAAAAGCATTATATGTAGCTTTGAACAAAATGAGGATATCCATCTATCCCCAAAGACTGCACTTAATAGTAGAAGCTAGCCCCACACAGGGCCAGTTTAGATGACAGGCGAGTTTAGTTTTGCATGCTTCAAAGTTGACCAAACCAACTTTGTCCCTGTGTTACCATATCAAACTCAATTACAAATGTCAACCAAAATCCCTTCCAACCTGACTGTGGTAATACTTCGATGGAAATGCAATTCACATGAATTAACTATGCCACTTTTAATATTCCGACTGCCTGGGATAGTTGGTTATTACCGCCCCAGAATACATTAAATCTCACATTGTTACTTGTTCTCCAGACTTCTAAGACAAAGTTAAAGGGGAAGAATAATATCTCACGTTTGTAGTACTTCCATAAAGTTCTTCCACACATTACCCACTCAATCTCATTATGACAGATGATGTGAGGTATTATTACTCCTCTTTTAAGGTAATAAACAGGCTTTAAAAAGTTAGGTGACTTGCTCAAGGTCACACAGCTAATAAGTGGCAGAGTATGGACTTTTCTAAATCCAGGTCTTGGGACTCCAAATCTCATGTTCATTCTACTACATCACAGCAGTATCCATTACAGGATCACTCATGCATTTCCATTCCAGAGGAGGCAGGACAACCAACAAATCTGAAGCCAATTAAGCTAAGTTGCCCAGAACTGCAATCTCCTTGATACACCACCAAGACCTGAGCAGCCAAAGTCCTAAGAAACAACTAAATGTTGAAACCACCTCCAAAATAAAGAGGAAAGGGCTTCCCTGGTGGCGCGGGGGCCCGCAAACCAAAAAAAAAAAAAAAAAAAAAAAAAAAAAAAAAAAAAAAAAAAAAAACAAAATAAAGAGGAAAGCATATTGGTGACACCTTGTGGGTTGGCACAAGCGGGTGATATGCATTCAGCCAAATAATTGATTTCATCTGTCATCTAAACTGTCACAAAGTTTTCATACCTTTCATATAAGTCAATTATCTGCAGTCATAGGGGATAGCAGAAGTATGGGTAATTAAAATCCCAAACTCTGATTTTGGTCAGCATTTTCAATGCCCTCGCCAATCTTCCCAAACCCTTTACTGTTGCTGACAGGCAGCAAGACTGGCAAGCTTGCTGTCTCTTGTACCTAATTCTGCAAACTCCTTTGAACATGCAAAAGGGAAGTAAGGAACAGGTTAAGTGTTGGTATTCAATTTTATAAAATAAACATTTGTTTTAATATAACACTTTGCCTGAGCAGTCCTGTATTTGTTTAGAACTTAAAAGTTTCCATGCTTATGTTTGACCCTGTGATTACTGGACAGGGTTTTGATGTATCTAGAAATTGATCTGGCTTCCCCCTTGATTGCCACTGAGTGCTGTATAGGACACTTCAGAGAGCTACAAAACACCAACCTAAGACAGCCCTTCCTATGAAGTATGCTGCCAGCCAAGCTCATACCTCCCTGAATAAAGGCATGAGTGTAGACCGACTTTGTCTTTTGATGTCTACATTACAGTATAGAGGTTAAAAAGTATTTGAGTGGTTTTCAATACAAGTTGACAATATTTCAACAGTCTTAGTTAAAAAAAAAAAACCTGCAGCGTACATAAAAGTACACATTTATAAACATTTTTCCTACCCACTACATTCCTATGAGGATAATTAAGTCCAGTGGGGCCTATGATACACTTAAGGTTGAAATATTAGTGTTCATTTGGCAGTGGCTTACTTTAACAATAAACTCCTTAATGTTTAAGCATTTTCCAAAATATTTTCCTTAAATGGTACTTGTGGGGGAAGTTCAGCATGTAGCACCTATCCTGTTATAACAGAAGGACCTATGCTACGTTTGCCAGTTTTTCAACATTCATTTCAAATTAATATATTTTGCAGCTTTGGCCGATTTCTCCCAGGATTACTGTTATTTGTCCTTACCATAGAGGTAATTCTAACAGCATCTTGTCAAAGTTTCTGTGTATCTATAGCAACGGTATTAGTTCAAGTTTAGATTAACGGAGGTTTTCAGTTCATCTGAAATTAGGTTTCAAAATTTAGTGTAACGAGTAGAGCAGATTCAAAAATTTAAAAAGCTATAGCTATTAACAAAATACCAATGTGAAACACCTATTTTAATTAAGTAAACTGCCAACACAATGTTTCAATATATACATTTAAGCTGTACTACCCCTCTTCCTGTGGGAACTAAATTGTTTGGTGACTGGACTTAACCTTTTTGCAAGGAACAGTAGTTGACAAGATATCCACCCTTTTCTTCCCACAAGCCTTGAGCCAGAAGGGTAAATATCCACACGAGCACTCACCTGGTGTACAAATACATCTTCCTTGGTGTCATTCCTACAAGATAGAACCAAGTTGAACAAGTTATAAAATTGAACACTACATTTCATGTTGCCAAAGATTAAGAATACACTCGGTCCTTTGCGCACTCCCCTCCCCTTTTTAGAGACTTTCTCGGATGCCAACCAGCCATTAGGAAATTAAGAAACAAAACAAAAACACAACCAGTAAGCCACGACGATTTTGCTAATAACTCTCACTATCTACCTTAGAAGAATTAAAGACTAATAAAGTGTTACCTACTAAGCCATTAAGAGGATAGAAGTGACTAGCAACATATATTCTGTCATTCCTCATCCTACTGAACAGTGTTCTTGCACAACTCACTCCTACCTCTAAGAGCATGGTTACTAACTTAAGTTGGAGAGATCATGAACATATTCTCTTCCATTAATTACAAGCTTCCTTCTTTCTCACTTCATCCTCAATCATTTCCTTTTTACCATTTCCAATTCCCAACTTTCCCTGAGGATCATAAAGATGACCACAGAATGTACAATATCAGGAATGAACCCTAAATGTAAACTATGGACTTTGAATGATAATGATGTGTCTGCGTAGATTTATCAATTGTAACAAATGTATCCCTTTGGTACAGTATAGTGGGGGAAGTCATGGGTGCAATGTGTAGGCCTGGGGTATATGGGAACTATATATTTTCTGCTCAACTTAGCCATGAACCTAAACTGCTCTTAAAAATAAAGTACTGATTAAAATAGAGAGACAAGATCACAATGACGTGCAAGTATAAACACCACCAATACTGACATCATTCACACGGCAAGCATTGTTTGTGCCAGAGAACTAAGGAGGTGAAGATGAATGAAACTTTTTACTAGCACACACAACCCCCTTTTTCACTTCATATGACACCATTTTACACCAATCTTTAGTCTGTTCCTAAACAAATATGGTTGAAATATTTGCTTCAGGACTTTACAAGTAGCTATTAAAGGAGGCAACATTTGCCCTAAGTCTTAAAGGAGTTTACTGGAAAATGAGAAAGATGTTCCAGGTGGAGAGATCACGGACATGGGTAAAACCAACAACGAGCAAATTAAGTGCAAGGGGTTCAAACCAGCTGGAGAATATGGCTAGGGCTGTGGCTGTGTGGAAGGGTGAATATGGGCTAAATCATCATGTAGGTAGAGAAGCCAGTAAACGATTTTATGTAGTGGACATATAAATTATTAGATAAATTAGAACACGATAAATTATTAGGTGTTAAAAAGTGGTTGCTATTATGGAAAGTTTGAAGCCAAGAGGAGACCTGTTAGTTATAAAAGCTACACCAGAAGTCCAGACTAGGACTGATGGAGGCCTGGACTAAGGGGCTGTGTATGAGGGAGTAGACTTGAGATATCGTTCTTGAATTAATATGGGAAAAACTTTGTGGATGAATGGAGGCTAGAAGTCACGGGGCAGTAGTGAATGATCTGAATTTTTAGCTTAGAGACTGGAGGTCACGGTGATGATACTATGAACAAAAAGAAGCACTGGAGGAGCAACAACATTTCTAGACCTTTACTGATTTACCCTACCCTACTGTCAGTAGGTCAGAGTTGAGAAAGGACTCAATAGTAGTTCTAGTGTTTAATGACAAAAAGAACAAAGGTTACAATGAACTAGCCTGACTGGTTTACTGACTATTGGCTCCTTGCTAATCCATGGAGCAATGTATGCACCAAAGAATCCATATAGCTTGGATTATCATAACATGAGGACATTTAATTTATGGGTATTAGGAACACCTAGGAATTAATGGTTGGTCATAATGTCCACCTGTCAAATAGGTCCACATACATCACAAACAGTTCCATAGCCACCACTAATTAGCTTTCATCTCCAACACGATTGAATTTCAAGCTCTAAGGCTGTTCCAAAGACAGGGGGCACTACTTCCATTAAAGCGAGTGAAGGGTATAAGACTTGCCAGATGACTAGGTAAAGGATATTTGGTACTGGGCTTTCATGTAAGTAAATTAATTGAGTTTTGAATATAGTATTTTACAGTTTTAATATACATTAAAATTTCCTAAAAAATGCAGCTTTCAAGAGAGGGATTTTTCATTACTGACGATAATGTCACCCATGTAACTGGGTAGCCAGTACAATATTTTTTCTAATGTAGTTGCAAATAGACATTTACAGATGGAAAATATTATACACCGCAATAAAAAGTAAAAGCAATTATCTACAAATTTTACTTCAGGGTTGTAAAAGGAGTATTAAAAAAATTCACCCAAACTACTTCTCCAGTCAGGACAATCTTAAACAGGTAGTACACACAAGATAAATCATCTCTTGGAAAACAGCTTAGGGAGAGGTTTTCTGGGTACAGAGCTATGTGGAAACCAATATATGTTCACTAATGATGTCATGCCAGATAAGGTGATACTCATTTATTCTCTTGTCACTAAACCAGTCTATAAGAGAATATATCATGGTCAAAAGATATATAGATTTTAGGGGACTTCCCTGGTGGTGCAGTGGTTAAGAATCCGCCTGCCAATGCAGGGGACACGGGTTCGAGCCCTGGTCTGGGAAGATCCCACATGCTGCGGAGTAACTAAGCCCATACGCCACAACTACTGAGCCTGAGAGCCACAGCTACTGAAGCCCGCAAGCCTAGAGCCCATGCTCCGCAACGAGAAGCCACTGCAATGAGAAGCCCGTGCACCGCAACAAAAAGTAGCCCCCGCTTGCCACAACTAGAGAAAGCCTCTGCGCAGCAATGAAGACCCAATGCAGCCAAAAAAAAAGTATGTAGATTTTAGGGAAAAACTTGACAGATCAAAAAATGTAGTTTTAGCCAAGCCATAATACTACAGTATGGATGCAATAAATCAATCTAGTTGCAACTTGTTAAAGGACTACCAAGAAGTTCAAGGCACTACCAATAGGAAACCTGATTTTTACTCCTCATTCTACTATTAACAGCTGTGTAACCTTGGAAAGCTGCCCCCTCCTAACTGGATCTTTTTCTTCACCCACAAAAGGGGAAAAGCTTAGACACCTAACAGCTTATACTGCAGAGGGTTTACGTTCCAGATACTGTGCCAAGCGCTTTAACTCTTTAGATCATACCAATCCCAAGGTAGGTGCTTTTATATTAACCCCCCGTTCTACAAATTAGGAAAATGAAGTATGCGGTCATCTGCTTAGAGTGGTAGAATTTGATTCCACAGGCCCTGGGCTTTATGTTGAGAACTCAAAAAGGACCAGTTTGGAAATCTACATATTTCAGCTGTAGAAGCAGATAACAGCGTTTGGTTTCTCCTATTTTGGGAGAGAACAACAATGAATAACAAGCACCGCTACATCCTCACCTGTAGAACACAAAGTTATTCGTATAATTAGACCAGGGTCTGCTGCATATTGCCCCCTCACTTCCCTCAACACTTAAAAAATGTAAAAACCATTCTTTGCTCACCAGCCAGATAAAACCAGTTCTGAGAGGGTTTCTTGACTCCTGATCTATAGTAATACTGGAAAAAAGGCATGTCATAGCTACTAGAGATCTTACTGAAAAGGGAAAAGCAGCAATTAAAGATGACCAAAATGGCTCATCAAGAAGCATGCTTTAACCTTTAGCTATTTATTAATGCAATGAGAAGAGAACGGAAGCATCACCAGCACTGCCTCTTACCTCCTGAGAACCAAGAGGCATACTTCTGCCTTTACCATACTTTACTGAGGGTGGAAGGTTAGACACAAGCGAAAGTATGAGCTCCAACCCCATGGAGCCAAGTCACTGAAAACAGAAGCTGCCATTCTTCTGTCTAGCACTCAGCATACTATAGGAACATGGTAGGTGCTCAATTTTAAAGTATCTATTGAGTGTCTACTATGCATTAACATTAGCCAGCTCTAATCTACCACAAGCAACTGGGCTGATGATGAAAGGACAGCAAGCCCAAAGGCCTCATTCAATTCTTTAATACTGTTGGGTATTTACTTGTGCTAGTTAGCTATCTGGGCATTGTGTTAAGCACAAGAAATAAAAATAAGATGTGGCCTATCCTCAAGGATTTCTATCTAGAAGGCCACCACTATTCAATCTAAGGCAGCAGCTGAATTACCAAATATGGTTTTCTACATATTATAGTATGTTAAGTCATACTAATCAGAGAGGAAGGAGAAGAGAGGGGCAAGGTGGGATATAGAACACAATGGTTAAGAGCTCCTTACCAGAACCACTGGAGCCAAGGTTGGAATCCTGGCTATCCCCATTACCAACTACATAATCTTGGGCAAAGTGCCTTATTTGTAAGGCCAAATATCTAAGGTTGTTTTCTAGTAGCCATAATGAAAAGTAAAGACAAGTAAAACTAATTTGATCATTTCCACATACATGGTCAACATAAAATATTGAAGTATCTTACGTTCAGTTTCTCAGATGCTTAACAGCCCCGTACTGGACAGCACAGACTTACAGTATTCCAACAGTGTCATTCCATGTATCACACACCAGTCCTCCCATTCTCCTGCAGTCAAGTGTACTCTTTTTGCTGTATTCTTCTACTCCACCTCTTGGTATTAATAGATCATTATTTACTACTGAAAATTTTTTTAATGAAAACATACTTTTCTCACCTATCTAGAAATTTTGTTGTTATTCAGCAAATAACACAGTAGTGACTTCAAGGAAAAAGAAATCACACAGCATGAGACCAAAGAAAAAAAGGGGGATACCATTTTAAGGGGTATCCTTTTAAGGGGGATACCCCTTAAAATGGTTAAGGGGTATACCATTTTACCCCTTAAATGGATACCATTTTAAGTTAAGAGAATGCCAAAGAAAAAGAAATCCTGCAGGGATCTAAAGAAAATGGAAGTCTCTTCAAAGTTCCTAATGTAGCACAATGAAGGTATGTCTTTTTATGCCTCCTCCCCCTTCCACCCCACCCCATCCCTCCCTTAGCATACCACCAAACCTTCAAGCCTTCCCTAGTGCCACAACATTTACTCATTTAGGTTACAGACTACCTATGATTTCTTGGTTCTTACTGTGCGATCAAGTTATGATCAGTTTGACTTTAACAGCCCAAGAGACTTGGCAATCATCTTTCCACAGGTCTATAAACTTAAAATTAACAGGGTTTGTAGGGTCACAGACTGTTGTATATTTTTCTCTTTTTTAACAACACTTATAAAAAGGCCAAAACCCGTTCTTGGTTCACAGACCATATAAAAACAGAATGAGTTTAAAGATAAAGATCTAATACTCTCTTTTAATTCCTTAATTGCCTCCCAATATTAAGCAAGTATTAAGCAAGTCCTTTACTTCCTAAAAGCAATCTGCACGCTTGAACTAGAACTATATTATAGCAATCCCTAACTATATGAAATAGGCAGTGAAAAGCAGAAAGCTTTTCAAATCTGGGGAACTAGTAGCATACAGCTCTAGTGACAAGCTAGAGATCATTTAAGAACCTTTCAATGGCCAAGAATAACCCCTGCCCCCGTTATTTGTAGAAAATGTAGACCATGTAGAAACAACCAAACTGAAGACGACTACGGTCTATTTTCATAGACAGCAATAATAGCAGTTAGCGCACACAAACTCCAGTGTCAGAAAACAGAGTTCAAATCCTAGCTCTGCCACTTAGCAGCTACACTTCTGGGGCAAGTTTACTCAACCTCTCTGTGTTTCAGGATAGTACCTATTACCTGAAAGGTTGGATTAAATCCATTAGCTGATTTTAACCATTTACTATAGTTCCTAGCATAAATACTTGATAAACATTAGTTACTCTTATCACCACCATAATGAAGGATCAGTTATATACACGTGGAATTCCCAATAGGTAGGGCCCCCGCAAAGGGAGACTAAACCTGACAGCCATGACTAAGTATTTTTTCTAAGGAGGGACAGCTAAGCCTCTCCCTGGCTTGGTTTATTAAACATCATCCTAGACCATGGGTAAAAAGTAATACACATAAATGCATATAGGAAGGGAAGTCAACAACAGGAGAGAACTAAGCCTGACAGACTGTGGTAAAAAGAGAATGCATGCCCCATTTACAGGTGGTAATACTCATGACCAGCTGATTTTCATTTACATGGAAGTAAAGACCCCAAAGCTAAAATACAGCTCTTAAAAAAAAGAAGATACTCTGGATCAGGTAGGCCACCAGTCTGTGATCTCTGTTTGATTCTTTTTGCTCCAAATACCTTGCCCAACCCTTACGATTCAGCATTTTAAGTACTCTAGATAACAAAAAAGTATTCCTATTCTGGTCACTATAAAAAGATGCATGTCCAATTGAAAAATAAATTATTACTGATTCATGCCAATCTTTCATAAGTTTGGTGAGCATGTTAATCCTCCACACCTGGAAGCAAAAGAGAACATCAAATTTCTAGATTTAAAAGCAGAGAATCAAACCCTGAAACCACCGACCCCGTGGCATCCTTCTAATGCCACCTTCAACAGTCTTGAGTGAAGTTTCTCATTATAAAATGAAAAGTAATTTGGGGGGGGTTAATAAACGCCTCCAGTCACATAATCCAATTATCTTTTGCAGACACAGCACACAAAGGAATAACAATGAATTCCTAGACTACATAGCCTAACAAAATAAAACCAAAATTTCTGCTGTGTTAAAATCTTTATACTCTTATTTAGCACCTTTCATACAATGAAACCCTTTAAAAAATAATTCTAACAAGGCTATAACAATTATCGCAGGCAATAACCCAGACCGAAATACATGTTTACAATAAAAATACATTTCTTTAAAGGAAAATTTTACATTAAAAATGTATTTTAATTATAAACACTTTAAGAACCTAGAATATATAATTCATAGAATTCCAAGATTAAAATGAGAGCTACACCAATCATCCCAAACACTGCATCCTCTCCTTTATACAGAAATAGTACATGTGTGTGACATACACGCTTTCTCTCAGGAGAGCCAGGTGCCTCCAGCCCCGAACCACCTGCTAGCTTCCAGAACTATAGTTCTTTTTTGCGGTACGCGGGCCTCTCACTGTTGTGGCCTCTCCTGTTGCGGAGCACAGGCTCCGGACGCGCAGGCTCAGTGGCCATGGCTCACGGGCCTAGCCGCTCCGTGGCATGTGGGATCTTCCCGGACCGGGGCACGAACCCGTGTCCCCTGCATTGGCAGGCAGACTCTCAACCACTGCGCCACCAGGGAAGCCCAGAACTATAGTTCTTTAAGACATACATTTTCCCTTAAGTAAGGTAAACCTCTCCTGAACTTACCTGCTGTTAGGTTTTACAGTGTCTTGTTCAAGTCTCTGAATCATTGAAATGACCAGTTTTAGACATGTAAAGCACATCTGAACCAGTTAGTGTGATAAAATACTTGAGATTACGACAGTCCAAACAAAGGATCATTAAAAGCCAACTTACATTTAACTTGCCCTGTATGATGGCCAAATGAGTTGATTGCAAGTCAGAACAGAGAAATTCAAGGAATGGTATCTCACAGAATAAAAATTTAGAGTATATGAAGAACTACTTTTATCTTGGATTATCATTTGTTCACTTGAAAATTATCATAACCTAAGTCCATTTAACAAATGCAACAAAACAGAAAACATATGCTACAATTTCTAAAGCACAAACTACTTAAAAAGCCTGCAAATTACAGTCCCTCTTAATGTGCACACCAGTGATATCCTATCACATTGGGTCAAAGGTCAAAAGCAGTGTTTCTCAAGGCCCACAAGCCACAGTCACCTGGAATTCTCCTTAAAAATGTACCCCAGACCCAATGAATCCAAGCTGGGAAGGAAGAATTCAGGAATGTGCATTTTTACCCTTCCAAGGTAAGCACACTTAAATTTGAAAACCACTGGTTTAAGGGTGAGGCCAATAAGGAAAATCAGAGTAAGAATGAAATACTAATGGAAATGCTAACAAATTCAGAGATCACCTAAAAAGTGATCAAATACTGGCATCAAAGCCTTCCCTTCCTTCCTTCCTCACTAGTAGCCCATTATCAAAAAACTGATGAAAAAAATGTGGCCTTGGCCTGTCCCAAAGGCAGTCTGGAAAATTCCTAAAGATTTTGGAAGAGACAAAATGTTTCCCCACAACTGCAAACATGGAAAACAGACCATCAAATGCTTACAATCTCTTTTGCTCTGAACGCTTCCACAATACCTTATGGTTGAGTAACTAACGGTTTTTCACCAGCCAGTTGCGTGTCTAAGCTTAATCTTGACCATTTGGCTTCCTTCAGTAGTGCCCACGTCAGAAACATTTGGTGTTACTTCTTATTCTTAAGTTCTTTCAAACGTCTAGTGTAAGTAAGGATGTAAGACAGAAAATGCTGAGATGACTGTATCATACCTGTAAGGCCAATATTGCTGTTAGCGTGCACAGTGCTCTACACCCTTGTAACTGCACTAGCCTTGGCAGCCATCTTGGATATGATGCCTGGCTGACAAGGAGACCATGAAGAGCACTGCGAGTAAACTGCCATTGCTACCATCACTATAGCTACACACAACTCTAAGGATTAATCCTAAAGATGCAGTTTGTAGCTTTGCCTTCAAATACGAAAAATGATGTTATCGTGGACTAAGACCGCTCTAATAAGCTACAAGCAAAGCTTTTGCAAGTACGATTTGGGGGCAAGGAAGTACGAGAAATAAAAATTGAGGAAAGGAAACGGGCCATTCATTTTCTTCCAGATGTTACAGTATGAGCAAAAAAAACCAACTGTTGTCAAAACAGCCCTAACGTGAAATTTATCAGAGGCATTGTAAAACAACATATAGTGGAACACTAAACAAAGGAATTATAACCTTAGTCAAAACGACATACTTGCATTATCAAATCACGTTGCCTCTAAAGGTTAACAAGTTGTAAATAACCTACATAATTAGTGGCTCACATTTTCAAATACCAATTTCAGTAACATATAAAAGCATGACGAGGATAAAAATGTGGTGGGCCTGAATCTAACGGAATTATACCAGATCTTAGCTTTCTCAGTTTGCCGTGACTGCTAAGAGATGGCTCACTCCGCTTGCCTTTTAAATCGCTTTGTACCTTTCAAGTTAGCTTTAGATTAACACTTAGCTGCAAAACAAAGGCAATCTCTAGATCCACTAATCCTTTCAAGTCACCAAGGAAAAACAAAATCCCACTAACAATACACCAGAGGTGGCAACCTACACAAGCTCCAACAATCCCAAGTCCGCAAAGCCTACAGATGGGGCAGAGCATGCAAGAGACAGAACCAGGCTTCAGCGGCGGTCATCTCACCTGTTGATGAAACCATATCCGTTTCTTACATTGAACCATTTTACTGTTCCCAAAACCTTCGTTGCTGAAGAGAAAAAAAAAACCCACAATTACCAGACATCCTTTTTTTTTTTTTTTTTAAACCGCCACGCATCAGCATCCGGTGGCTCCCGCGTTCCCCGGCGGCGGCCTGCGGCCACCTGACAGCCTTTCTCTCCAGGGCCCGCCGGCCAGCCGCGCGGTCCACGTGGGTGAGCCCACAGCTGCGGAGGCCCGGGGCGCGGGCCCGAGCTGGGTGTGCGCGGGGACCGCGGGTGGCGGGCGCTGCGGCGAGCACGTGAGAAAAGGGAAGCCGCCCAGCCCACTCCGGCCTGCGTAGGCGGCGGGCCGCGCCCTCCGAGTACACGCGGAAAGGAGCGGGTGGGGGACGCAACAACGGCGTGCGGGCCCGAGCGCACGCGGGCGGCGGGCTGGCAGGCGCCGAGGGGAGGGACCCCGCCGCACACGCGGTCTGAGGCGCGCGACCGCCCAGGGGGAGGGGCGCGCGGCCGCGCGGGGTCTGCAGGGGGCGCGGGAGGCGGCGCAGGCGCGCCTCGGGAACGCGGACCGGGCGGGCCGGCGTCCGCGAATAGGGGGGGCCTGGGGGAGGGGTGGCCGCGCGCCGCCGAGTCGGTCCCCGCCGGCCGCGCGCCCGCCGGCTCGTCCCGCTTCGGGTAACGGTTCCGCCGCCAAGCTTCCCTCCTGCCCCACCCCCGTCCCCGTCCGATCCTCACCGATGACCTTCTTGTCCCCGCCGGCAGGCGCCGCCGATGTGAGGCCGCCCGGGCCGCCGCTCCCTGCGCCGCTGCCCGTCGTGCCGGGCTTGGTGTCGGCAGCGCTGAGGGCGGGGGCGGCGGGGGGGGCGGCGGGCGGCTGCTGGGTCTCGGCCTCGCTGCTCATGGTTGCGGTGATGGTGACTGGGGCCGGCTGCGGCAGCTGCGGCTCCTCCCGGGATGTGATGGTAAGTAGGCCGGCGGCGGCGGTGGGGCTGCTCAGGGCTCTCTGGGGTCCGCTCTCCGCTCCCGCTACCGATCGAACTAGCGAGAATGGCGGGACGGGCGGGATAAGCCCGGCGAGCGACCCGCCCCAAGGATCGTTCACTGGCCAGCAATGCTGTCAATCTCACCACCTGACCTCAACTCTTAGCTTCTAGTGGCTAATACTCTATCACTCCTCCACTGTCATTGGCCCTTAGGTAGCTATTTCGGCCGACCTGCAACCGTTCCTGCCTCCGCCGCCGCCATAGAGACCGGAACTAGAATTAGAGTCACCACGAGAACCATAGAGTACTCGAGAGGACGGGCAGAGAGAACGTGACTTTCACGAGGCGGCAACCCGGGCGGGCCCGAATTCCAGGGCTGTGTCCTGGCCGAAGGAAAGGCACGGCCAGACGCCTGAACCGAGATTACCCGACCTGACCCGGGGCCCAATGACACCTTAGCTCCATATGGAGAGAAGGCCTCCCGCCCGCCCTGCTCCAAATATGGTCCTTGTGACCTCAGACCATGACTGCAGATAGCGCCGTCTTTTCTACAATGGCCGTGTACTCGCGGCGGAGCTGATAGTTTCTGGAACGGACTTAAACGTATGCATTCAAAGAGCGTCGGTTTACGGCGGAGCAGTCACCTTGGGGGGACCACGCAAGCTATCAGGCAGCCCTTGCCCAGCATATGGAGGGCGGGGGTGTGCTCCGTGGGGACCTGCCTTCCGATCTATCATACCAGGCACAGGACTGTCTTGAGTATTCACGTCTTTTCGTATTGGCCACAAATCAGATTTAATTTCACCTCACGTTTATTGAGCACGCTAGGCATTTTTTTGTGCATTTTATTCTTACAACAGCCGTGTGAAATAGGGATTACTATGCACGTTTCACAAACGATTGGTAATTGAGGCTGCCGCACGATGTAGATGAAGTCGTCCACCTTAGTTCGTTCTCTATTAAGTGTCTACTATCTGCTGGGTATGGACAAGTGCGCCAGTTGCTGCCTTCTTAAATTCAGTCTAGGGATAAAGGCAGAAATTTAAACATGCAACACACCCAACACTCCAGCGCTGCAAATGCACAAAGCATTTTGGGAGTGGCGGTGGGAAGGTTTAGTGCAGACTCCAAGCACATGGAGGTTTATGCAAAGGCGTAGGAGGCAAGAAGAGATGGGGGTCTGGGGCAAATACAACTAGAGTAGTCCAATAAGACCAGAATGAAGACATTTGGGTTATAGAGGTAGACAGGGTTAAATTAGGAACATTTTATCTGAAACTTAACCTAAGGGCAATAGTGAGAAGGGTAATTTTAGAATTGAAAGTAGGGAATGGCACTTTTTTTTTTCTTTAATGGCTAGGGAATAGTGAATGGGCTGCAGAGGGGCAAAAATGAAAGTAGGGAAACCAGCTAGGAGGCTAGTGCAGTAGTCCTTACCCCATCGGTATCATCTAGGCCTGTCAATTCCACCCCTTAAAGGCCTCCCTGAATCAGACCTAAAAAAATCTCTAAATGCCAATCCAGTTTCTTCCTTCCTACTGCTGCTACTTTAGTGTAGGCCATCATCATCCATTGCTCAGAGCAGGAGTAGGCACTTTTTCTATAGGGGCCAGATAGTGTTTTAAGCTGTGCATGCCAGATTCTCAACTACTCAAATTTAGAGCCTGAAAGTAACCACAGACAATCAGTAAACAAGCGCATCTGTGTTCCAAAAAAAATGTAATTTATGGACACTGAAATTTGAATTTCATGCAATTTTTATGTCACAAAATATTCTTTAGACTTTTCAACTATTTAAACTTTTCTCCCCCCAACTATTTAAACATTTAAAAATCATTCTTATTCTGAGCTTATGGACCCTGAAATTTGAATTTCATGCAATTTTTATGTCACAAAATATTCTTTAGACTTTTCAACTATTTAAACTTTTCTCCCCCCAACTATTTAAACATTTAAAAATCATTCTTATTCTGAGCTCATGAACCACTGAAAAATAGGGAGTGACACCTGGCCTGCCAACCCCTGGCTTAGAGCACTGCTGCGGCCTCCTAGCCACTGTCTCTACCTTTCTTACTCTAATATTCCCCATCATAATATCCAGTGTTCTTTGGAAAACATCCATCTGATCACGACACTGTCTTACTAAAATCTTTTAGTGCCTACACCACCCACAGGATTGTCCAGATTCCTTAATGTGGTTGGCAGGACCCTGCATGACCTTTAAACTTACTTCCCACTCTTCTGTCACATTCCCTGTCCAACCTTCCAGGTGACCTTTTAGCCACTGCTTCCTTTGAGCTATCACATACTATTCCCTCTACTTACAACATTCTTCCTTTCTCCCTTCTTCTTTGCCTCCTTAACTCTTCATCCTCTAGGTCTTGCCTCAGATGTTACTAGGTTAGGAGACCCTCTCCTAACATACTGTACTGCACTCATTATATCTTCCCTGCCAGACTATGAGTTCCTGAGGCATCTAGCATAGTCCCCGACACACGATATCTTAATTAATGTGTCAAGTGAATGATGTGATGTAGAAAATGGATTGGAGAACAAGGTACTGGCAGCAGAGAGGTCATCTGGGCAGCAGCACCAGTAATCCAGGTGAAAAAGGTCTGTGGCAGCAACAGTGTGTAGGGAGAGAAGTAGGTGGATCCCAGAGCTGCTATTCATCTGTTCCAGCTCCAGGTGACTTTTGACTGTTAAAAAGAAAATATTTCCTCAAAGGCAATTCTGCCAACTCTTAGGACATTTAAAAGTGTGCCCCACAGGCTTGAGAGCTTTTCCCCAAAGTGGAGTTACAAAGACACTTAGGATAATGGCAACAGCACCTCTGAGAATAAGTAACCTTCCTTATGTAACTGCTTTGAAGGGATGGCTTCTCAAGCAGAAATATAAATTCTGTAATATTTGTCTTTAAAATGTTACTTAAAAGTATTATTACTTACTCATCCAATTACTTCACTAAACTCTCTCTTCATGCTCAGTGAACATGAAGATGAGTGATTTAAGAAACTAGTTTCCTTGTAGCCCCCTCTCTACCACTGCAGAGATGGTACTGAAGCACTGGAGGAGAAACAGTTCATGTCAAAATCCATCTCCTGTTCCAAGGTGGGAGCTCCCCAAGCCATGGTCCTGCTAGTCCCCCTGCCACCCTGAGAGCCCAGTGTGGTGACCACAGCTCCAGTGTCTACCTTTAAGTGATGTGAAAGGTGGTTTCATTCCAAGAATCTCCTCTGCAAAACTTTCACCTTGTCCCCATCTCTGACAGACTCTGGGCCCCAAAACATAGTTACCTTTTCCTAGAAAGCCCTCCCCACCCTTATCTCCTGGCTAATTCCAACCAATCTGTCAATACTTACCTCAAATGCTGCCTCTTCCTCTCACCCCCAATCTTTTTGCTCTGCTCCCATAGCATCTTATACATACCACTATCATTCACACAACAAATATTTATTGAGCACTTACTGCCTACTAGGTGCTGGAGACAGCAGTGAAAAACAAAGAAAAATGACCAAATTTCCTGTCCTCATAAGGGCTCACATTCTAACACTCACCACACTGAATCCAAACCATGCCTATCCCGTCACAAGCACAGGCCCCATCTTACTCATCTTTACAGCTCCAGTGCCCATGATAGAAACTGGCAAAGAATGCAGATGCCAAGTGTAATTGAATTCAACTGAATGGCCCATCATAAGAACGTCAGCTCAGGATCCCAGCTGCTCATCCTCCTTCCTCTCTCTCTATAATTCTACCCCGTTTAGTTACTTGAAGATTTCTCCTCCATTAGATCACAACCCTTTCTTCCCCATGTGCCCTGAATCCTGTTTACTTAGCTAGACAGTTGCAAATATCCAAACTATAGGGCCCTTGTATATCTCACCACCTTTCTTGTCCCCCAATACACTGAAATGGCACTTTTAGCTTGGATCTATTTTATCACAGAATTCAGCTCTCTGCTACTCTGCTGCTGCAGTAGCCTGCTGCTAGTAGTTATGAGTCATCCCTGCCATGAGCCAGGAGAAAGTAGGAATGGGATAACACAGAAACTGCCTCATGAAAGGAATACCAGGGAACTCCCTTTACCTCCTGAACATTATACTCAATGGGATCTTTTTATCTTTTATGTTTTTATGTTATCCTTTTATTTCCTTTCAAAACAAACATTTTCCAATGCACATTACTGTCTACAAGTTACCCTCATCTCCATTCTCATTTGACCCTTTCGACAATGCTATGAAGTAGTATTATTACCCCATTTTACAGATGAGGAAACCGAGGCTCTGAAAGGGGAAGTGAACATCTCAAGACCTCAACTGTTTAAAAAAATGACTTCGGATTCAAACCAAGATTTTAAACTATTAATAAATGATTTCCACTTCATCACGATCAAGACACATTCTACCAAATGGTCTCCCATCCAAAAATATCCCAAGCTAGTGACCCTTCACCCACAGGCTCTAGAACTAACCAAAATGAACCTACTGGGAACATAAGGCCCTGGGGCTTTGCCTTCTTTGCCCGATCAGCTTGAACCTAAGAGGGGACTGCTACAACTGCTTGTAAATCTGAAGCATCAGCTCTACATATCAAGGGCCTGGCTGTGGCCCCTGCTGGCTTCTGGGGAGAGTCAGTACTCCTAGCTGGAGCTAAGGAGTGAGGAAACAGGGCTATCATTACAACCATTTAAAAAGAACACAACACATGGTTAAAAAAAAAAAAAAAACAAAAAACCAAAAAAAGAACAACTTTATTTACAGTTGAAAACTTAAACACAAAATCTTGCTTCTGAGTCTGTGATACTTCCAAGGTCTTTTGATCAAATAGGGCAGCAGCAGGCAGGGAAGCGACCACAGGGGCCAATCCAGCTTATCTTACTCAAGAGCATCACCCCGAGCAAGGGAAGGCCTGCCATGGCAGATGTGGAGGGTCTGTGAGAGATGGAAGAGAGAAGCAGCTCAGAGGAACGGGGAGGGGACAGTCCATGAGAGAAAACACTCGCAGCTCTCCTCCACACCCCGAACCCTCCTTTCCCCAAAGAACAGACCACTTTGATTCCTGCCACGGGCCAGACCTTTGGTGCCCCAGAGCAGAGTTGAGAGGTGTGTTACACAGAACCAAGAAAGGAACTAGTATTTACGGCCAATACACTGTCTCCTTTATTATTTACCCTTCACAACTCTGTGTAGTATATATTATTTATAATTAAGCAAAGGGAAAAATTAGGGTTCCAAGGGGTTTAATGGCCTGACAGTGATGGGGCTTCCTGGTCTACTTGGCTCCGAAGTCTGTGTGCTTTCTGCCAGACCGTGATGGCTCTCTGTGGAGCTCTAGAACAAAGAGCAATCCTTTTCCTTGAAGGTCTTGGTCCCAGGGTTACAAAGAAAGGAAACTCCACACCCTCTGTTTATGGCCTTGGAGTTAGCTGTCCTAAAAGAACAGGGTGAGTACACTCAGTTACTACTGTTCCCCTCCCCCCAAACATGGCCACACCCCTCTTCCTCCAGAGCACAGTGGGTCCTGGCATCATACCGCAGGCTGAGACAGAAGTTTAACCCTGGGCCCTCAAGCAGAATGTACAAAAATGTATAAATGCACTTTACAACTTGCATGGTGCTCCAGGACCTAAGCTCTATCACTGACCAGGCACTGTGTTAGTCAGCATGGTCCCTGCCTCAAGGAGTTCTCAGTCTAGAGAAAACCAGACCAACATATTCATGATACACTGTGTTAAATGCTGTAATAGAGAGATGAACCAAGTACTGTGGGCGCACCCAGGAGGGGACCAGGGAATGATTCACAAACTGATATTAGCTACATGTTCCTGGGAAGGGCTGGGAGGAACTAGGATTAGTTAAAACTACATATATACAGTATGTATTTCTATTATAAAATACGTGCCCAGTGTAGAAAATTCAAGCATATACAGGACAATATAAACTGAAAAGAAAAGTCTCTTTGCTATCTCTACTCTGCAGAGGTAACCATTACTACCAGTCAGCTATCTATCACTACAGTAATTTCTGAAAGAGTAATTCAAAATAAATAGCATCATGTTTATATAATATACTACATCTTGACTTTGTCCCTTAATTTACCTTTGAAATCTGCCAACACATACAGATCTACCTCTTTCTTTTTAAGGCTATATAGTATTCCATGGACGTGATGTATCTCTCTGTGTGTAAGGCCTGGTTACAGGGCAGGGAGCTTCGCCTTTGTACTGGAGGGACTGGAATGGAGCCATTCTCCCCTCCCCGCCCTTTTTAGCTGGCAGGGCTTCTGACTTTCAGGGCAGGGAACGGTGTTACACACCCAGCAGGCATGCAAATATTTGCTGCCACATCTCTGGTGCTCCCTAGACGCATATTTTCATGTGGAACCTCTCTGCTCTGGCCCGGACTGCTGCAGTGGACACCTCACTGGCCTCTAGCCTATCCTCCACACTGCTGCTAGAATCATCTTCTGAATAAGTAAAGTCAATTACAGTGTTCTCCTGCTCAAAATCCTTCAGTGGCTCCTACTGGCCTGGTTCTTTTTGGAGGGTCAGGCTACCCTTTGGAATCTCAGGAGCATGATGGACTCTCACCCTAGGGGGGAAAGATGTACACACTGCCTGAAGCTCACCCCCACCCTCAGGTTAACATATGAATACCTCAGCCTGCACTGGATCTCACAGCTGACCCTGGCCTCCTCTAGCCTCGCCTCTTACAGTTTGCTTTTCATATCTTCTTGCTTTGGCTATACTGAATGATTTGCAGTTTCCCTTACACTTCCCGCTGTTTCCTGCTTGATGCCTTTGCTCACGCTATTCCCTCTGCCTGGAATGCCCTCCCCAGTTTTAGCTACCCTGACAAACTCCATTCTTTCATGTGCTCAGCTGAAACATCTCTTCTGCGGTCTTCCCAAACACTCCAGGCAGACACAGGCATTCACTTTCCTTCCTTTGTCTTAAAACCTGCAGTTCACTGCTTTACTGTACTGTAATTGTCAGTTTCCCCAAGAGATTGTGAGTTCCTTTAAGGCAGGAACTGGGCCTTCCAAGTTTGTTGCCTCATCTGCAGTGTGGGACCTATCTTAATTAATGAAAGACCAGCCCACATGCCACCAATGTGTCTTTCAGAATCTTCCTCTACAGGAATGTATCACATCTACGGGAAATCCCAGATTGGGGGACAGTATTTCCTAAACCTCAGTCATTCCAACAGCAGTGTCACAGCTCTTACTATATCCACCATCCACAGGTACAATTAATTTTTAACCTATTGACTATTTGAACTCGAATACACCTCATTGTAAGCTATAATACCTGTAAAATTAGGTGCTGTATAATTATATTTTTTCCTAAGAGACAAATGTTAAAAAACATTCAATCAGCGCCACCTAAAGCAGTGTTACCCGTATTTCTCTGATAAGAAGCATCTGAAGCAACATAGCATCCTGGATCCTACCTCAAATTCACTCAGACTCTTCAGGGGGGGATCTGGGAATTAGTAGGTTTAACAAGTGCCCCTACGTGATTCTCATCTTCAGGGAAATTTTAGGAAACAATGAACTAAAGAAAGATCTCTGCTGCTTGATAGTACCAGGCTTGGGGATCACAGGGAGATTAGCAGGGCTGTCAGAGCTCACAGCCACTCTCTTTTCCAAGAGACTCTCAGGTTTTCAAAACAGAGGTTCCACGCCCCCCACCCCACCCACCCCCCATGCAGCTGTAAGTAGCCAAGAACCCAGTTCAGACTGGGTAGGAGAATCCTGAGGCCCAAAGTTCGTTTATGTATACCTAATCAAATTCAACGTAAAAAGCTTTCACAGGACCCACTGAGATAAAACCGAGGTTACTACACCTAGAGTTGTACAGAAAACTTCATTTTCACTAAAACCAAAGTCAGGACGTAAGGTAAAGCACAAAAGAAGTTGTGGAAGGAAGTTCTTCATAGGAAGGAAGTTCTTCATAGGGAGGTACAGTCGATTAAGTGACTTCACCTATCTTCTGTCTCCTTCCTATCTTCTCTTTCCAGTGACTAGGCACAGGCCTTAAATGCATGATTAGGTGATCTCTTGATTTGAATGCAATAGATTCCTGCTGGACCAATGCCACCAAGAGATTATCTCCTCCTGGGTCTTTTCTGATTGGAACATGGTGGGTTCTCAATTAAAAGACAGACTGTTATTCCCCTGTAGCCTTGCCACTCCAAGTCAGCATCAGCATCACCTGAGAGCTGGTTAGAAATGCAAAATCTTAAGTTGCATCCAGACCCACTGAATCAGAACCAGCACCTTAACAAGATATCCTGGTGATTCATATGTACTTTAAAATTTGAGAAATACTGCCTAGTAGGACTTAAAAACATCATCTACACTGGCTGTCAAACATTATTCTGCCCTCAAACAACCTGAGGGATCTGAAATACTCCTTTAGAAATCAGAGATGCTTGTAACTTCACAGCTGGGAAGAAACATGATGAAATGATACCATACTGCCAAATCTTTTACTTACTTTCCTTACTTTTCCTTACTTTCTCCCAAATCCATTACTCAGAAACCCAAAGTGGGGAACCCATCTGTGGAACGGGTTCCATCTGTGGAAGGTCAGACTGCCACCTAGATTCCCTAACACCTTAAAACCTATGAGTTTTTAACTTGGTAAAGTTAAATGAGATAATTAAAGTAAGGTTCTTAGCTCAGAATTTGAGCACAAGAAATATGCAATAAGTGATATAACTGCTTTTACTGTATTGTCCCTAAATATAAGCTATGAAAGAGTTAATTCTGAGCAAGTTAAGGTTAGAAGACTAAATTGGAGGTACCACATGTGGCTCTTTAAATTTAATTAAAATTAAATAAAAGTAAAAATTCTGTCCCCCAGTCACACCAGTCACATTTTCCCAGTGCTCAACGGTCACATGTAGCTGGAAGCTACCATAATGGACAGCACAGATACAGAACATTTCCACCATCACAGAAAGGAATGCCTACTGGAAAGTTCTGGTCTAGAGGGCCTCTGGAGCATCAAATGTCCTCCATGGAACTTGTTCTGCTTGGGGCTGTAGGCTAAAAGGAAGGGCTTATGGGGGCAAGTGTTTACGTGACCTTTGCTAATAGCGGGTGAGGAGAGGAGGGTTGATGATCGCCCGCCCTCAGAAAACAAACTCCTAACATGTATTTCCAGTAACTTTCTGTAAGGGTCTCAGAAAAATAGAGAAAAGGCCCTAAACATAAAAGGATTTCTAAATTTTACTGTTTTTGTGATCTTCTGTCCTCTGGTGGTGATCAGTGGTCAGTCTTTAGAAGGAAAAGGACTTATGAGCTCAACTTTCGTTCAGCCAAAATACGAGTAGGGGAGGGAATGGCCAGCAGCGAGGGCAGGGGGAAAGCACGTTGAGTCTGGGGCCCCCAGTACTGGCAGAAAAGAAAGCTCAGAGTGTCAACGAGGCCTGAGAAGGGAGCATTTGGCTGAACAAGAGAGTCCACGTGAGCTTCCAGCACACACTTGTGCATTCCTGCCCTGGCATTTGCTCACACCAGTTCCCTGCCTAAAATGCCTGACATTCTCCCTCTCTAGTAACTCATGTAATAAATTTTAACTGAATGCCTGTAAGTGCCAGATGCTGTGAACACAAAGTAAGTCACAGATGGAGGTGTGCACAGTCATTAAGATGGTCTGGTATTTGCCTAGATCTCCATTTGAAAAAAAAGGCAGAGTCCAGAAAAATCAATTCTAGATAATTTGGTTAAGTATACAAATAAAACTATAGAAACATTAGAAAAAATACAGAAGGCATTATGATTGAGGTAGTAAGGACCTTCTTAAAGAAGATAAAACACAACACAAGGGAAAAGATTAAAAATTTTGATCTCCTCAAAATTTAGAACTTCCGTTTAACAAAGGATATCACCAAAGTTAAGAAACCCACTGCCAGTTTTTTCTTAAAATATATTCTAGACAAAATGGTCAAAACATGTAAAGAACTAAGACTCAGAATGTATAATTATTCAAATCATTAAGAGAAAGGTAAAATAAGATATTTGCTACAAACATCTTATAGCATGTTATATCAGTTTTGTTTTGTTTAAATACAACATAGTTTTACATGAATGGAGGAGGAAAAGTCTTCCAGACATAAGATCAAATGGAAATAAAGTGATGAACAAATAGTATGATGCCATTTTGGAAAAACAAAGCCTCCCAAAATTAGATGGGCAAAGAAAAGGCCCTATGGACATACATCAAACTGATGAACAAGTTACCTCTGAGGAGGGAAGTGGAATGGGGATGTGGATGGGGGTGAGCTGTTAAGGGGAGGGCCTTAACTGTTTTCTGTGGAAATTTTCATACCTCATTTCAGGAGATGATGTTGCTTTCATAACTAAAAATAAACAACCAAATGAAATTGTGAACCTGGATTGGATTTCTTTTTTTAGAGCTAAAAAAAGTTACTTTGTGGACAACTGGGGAAGTTTGAGCATGTACATTAGACAATACTATTGTGATTATGCAGGACGCTCTTATTTTTAGGAGTCGCTTGCTGAAGTATTCTGGGGTAAAGTGTCAAGAAGTCCTCAACTTCCAGATGGAAAAGAAATGAAGCAAGGGAAAGGAAGGAAAGAAGGAAGAGGAGCAGGAGAGGAATGGAAATGGGAAGAAAGGGAAGAAGGGAAAGAAACAAATGTCAAAGTAAAATGATAAAACAAGAATGTTAAACATTGGTGAATCTAGGTGAAAGGTAAATAGGTGTTCAGTGTACTATTCTTCCAACTTTTCTGCAGGTTTGAAAATTTAAAAAAAAAGAAAAAAAGAAAAGAAAGGCAAAGCACTACCATCCTTTTCCTAGCTGGAAGTGATCAATTTCTTTCTTGAACTCTTACTAATCCTTAACAACATCACTCATATTACTAGTGATCACCTCAGAGAATGTGTTTTATTCTCCATAAGCTCCTAAAGGGTAGAGGCATCTTTCAATTCTTTCCCCCATCCCCATGCTCAGAAAGATGCCCAGCACAGAGCAGGCAGTGAGTGACAAGTCTGGGTAGGAAGTGAGTCTATGTAGGCTGAGAAATGTGTCACATTCACCTATGAGGCTGGCAAATACAAAGTCAGGGGCTGGAACTGCAGCGTCGGTTCTGATGAGAGGCATGATAGGGGTGTCTCCTGGCTGCCCAGGCTGGTCCCAGAAAGGAGTGACCCAGGGATGGAGCCAGGTCTTCCTAACGGGACTGCTAAATGGAATTAGAGTCTAAGAGTGCTGTCAGAAAGTGCCTGATGGTTTTCAGGTTGATACTTTGTAAACTATAAAGTGTTAGAAAAGTAAAGTGTCCTACCAACCCTTTCTCTTTTTGATGCTTACAGTGACCCGAGGAGATATGTATTATCACCATTTGGCAGATGAGAAAACAGGCTAAAGAAAGGGAAGTGACTTCTCCCAGGGCATGCAGAGAGGAAATGGGCTCAATCCCGTGTCTTCAGGTCTAAAGTTCTTTCCACTAGACCATGCTGCCTTCTCTGGGGTCCTGACTCCTGCTCAAGAAAGACACACTTACCTGATTCAGTCTTCCTCTGGACTACATCTCTCCACACTGTGAGATCACCACAGGCAGCTTGGGTTTATTGTTGGGGCCTGTGGGAACATTCTAGGAGAGAAAGCACAGTGGTGACTCCTCCACTCAGACACTCCCCCACCACACACTTACTGATGCCTGCAGGCCCCTAGGCTAAGGACTGAGAGCTTACAGGCTGATCTGACAACAGTCTGTAGCCTAGCAGACAGGGGAAGAATATAATACCTATCAAAGAGAAAATGTACAACATTTAGAAAACATCAAACCCATGACATGTAACACTGTAGTAAGTCATAAGAGAGAGTTGTATACAGGGTGAGGAAGCAACTAAACTGCTGCTTACACAGGCTAGGGAAGGATTCACAGAACAGGGAATATTTGAGCTGGGCCCAGAAGGATGGATGGGATCCCACCAGGAGGAAAAGAAGGGAGAACACTTCAGTAGAGGAAACAGCATGAGCAAAGACTTGAGGGCAGGAAGGAGCAAGAGGCAGGGACGTGTATGCATGTTTAGAGGAGGGCTAGTAGCCTGATGGGACTAGAATGTGGAAGTGGCAGTGGCAGAAGGGGTCGTGGAGAGGGAGGCAGGGACCCGATCATGAAGGACCTTGAGTACAATGCTGAGGAGGATTTTCTCAACTAGATGGAGGAGACACCAGAGGTCAAACCTCAGTAGGCACCGCACCAGAGAGGCTGAGGGCCCAGAATACTTGGGAGGTACATGATCTCTCCTCCCTCTTCTCCTCCCTGTAACTGGAGGAGTGAAGCCTGGGCCTAACCAGAGCCCACTCATGGTCCTCCTACTCCTCGACACTAGTGAGGTAGTACTAGGCCAGCATGGCTTAGAAAGAGGGGATCAGAACAGGACTCACCTCAATCTTTCTCATCACCAGAAGTCCATCAATGATTTTTCCTGTGGGAAGAGTATGAGCTGGACTTTATATTACTCTCATTTGCACAGTACGTTCCAGCCTCCAAGGCCCATTCTCAGCCATAATCTCATTTGATCCTCAGACTAACATCAGCAAATTAATATTCAGTGGAAGTGAAATGTTGCCCAAGGTCACAGGTGGTAAGTAGCAGAGTTAGGGCTCAAAACTAGGTCTGAGCAATTGCAAAGCTCCACTATACCATGCTGCCTCTGTGTGGTATTTCTTTTTTCTGTGTGTGTGTGGTATTTCTTAAGTGCTACCATCCCCCCTCAGACACACCTATCGCCCAGGTGCTTACTCACTACATCAGATGGCCCCTTCATCCTCCCCTTTAGCTCTCTAACCACAAATCCTCCCCACCTCCCATGGCTTCCACCTTTCCTACTACTACCAAGGGCAGTTACACCTGACGAGCACTCTTGGTACAAGAGTCAGGGGACCAGCTCCACAGGAAGTTCCACTCTGGGTGAATTGGGTTTGGACTAGGACAGGAATAGGACTCACCAAACACCACGTGCTTCCCATCTAGCCAATCACACTTAGAGCAGGTGATGAAAAACTGGCAGCCATTGGTACTGGGACCACTGTTTGCCTGATGGAAACCAAATATATTTGCAGTGAGTCTTCCTGGCCATGTGAGGCAAAGGACAAAACTCCCCAAAAGAGCCTGTAGCCCTGAGTCCTCCATGCTTTCTTTCAGCAAACCTGACGGAGCATCTACTATGAGCTAGGACCCAAGGATACAGAGAGGAACAGAATACACAATTTCTGCCCTCAAGGAGCTATATCCTTGAATAAATGTACATTTCTCCTACAGTGTGAATTTTTATAATGGGAACAACTGATTATAGAACCAGATTTGCTGTATTTAGTCCAAAACCAGTAATAACTGGATTACACTTACAAATTAGGTACCAGCTGAGAAAAAGCCTCTTGCCTGTGCCATAAGCTACTTTGTCTGAATGACTCTGTACTATCCCTTAACAATGGTAATAAGAAAATTTAAGGGGCAAGAAGCTGCTATGCTAGTGCTATGCTAGAAAAAAAGACTGCATTTAATCAATGACATTTGCTTTTTACAGCTACACCCAAAATCCTTTATTATTGAATTTTATCAGTAAAAGTTTTTAAAATCAAGAATCTCAAATTCTTCAGCCATATCCCTTCCCTTTTCCTCCCTTGAAATTGTCTTTATATCATTATATTTCACAATACGTTATAAAAGAACAGGCTATAATTACAACGCAAAGCAATCAGCAAACCCACATCACGTTTCAGCAGCACTGCCTTACCACAATGTCTGTGTAACTATGTGAGTATTTCAATGCATACTTACATTATTTTGGAAAAAAATTCATGGAAAATGGAAAATTGAAAGAACTAGTACTATTAAGAGCACAGGTCTCATCAAAGTAATACTACAGAGGCAACACTGGAAATCATTAGAAAGGTCACTAGCCTTAACTGGATGCTTAATGGAATTAAATTGGTTGAGTCTGTGTTCAACACTGAAGGAATAAAAATATATATGAAATACATTAAAGACATTGTCTAGGGGTAAGCTCTAATTAGGGATGTCACATTATACTTTAGAAACTCCCCATGTGAGACGAGGCTATTTGGGGTTTTCGTACATGTATGCAGGAACATCTCACATATGAAAGCAAGGGACAGCCCGAGCCAGTCAGAATAGACCTACACTCTGGAATGAGGGTAGACTCCTCAGTGGTCCCAATTCTTCCTTCCTTCCTCTCTCCCTTCTTTCTGTTTCTTCTATCGATCTATCTATCTATCTATTTATCTATCTTGCTGCTCAATGTATAAACATTTATTAGCAAGCAGGCAGGAAAACAGTCATACAACATGCGTTTTTAGCTCAGGGAACTCTCTGCCCAGGGAACTCTCTGCCCTTAGCCACTCACTTATCCATTCTTCCAGGCAGGATAGCTTACTGGTTTAGGGAATAAGCTCTGGAGCCAGATGACTGAGCTTGAATCCCAGCTCCATCACTGACTGGGATCTAGTTTAGCCACATAACCTCTCTGTGCCTCAGTCTCCTCATTTGTACCTATCTCAAAGGAATAACAAGAGAAGTAAAATGAATTAATGCAAATAAAGTGTTGTTGAGTATGTGCTCAACATTAGCTTTTATTCTGATTATCTTTCAGTCATTCATCAGTATCTGCTCAGCACCTTGCTGTATCAGGTATTAAGGCTTGGAGGTCAATGAGACTCAGTCCCTGCCCTTGAGGAACGCATGATTTAGTGGAGGATGGAAGGAAAAACACTTATGCTACAAGATGTGTGACAGCATAACTTAACTAGTGTCAGCCTGAAGGGAGCAGAGACCAAGGCTTCCTTCCATTTTCTAACTCCTCCCCAGATGCTAACATAGTGGCATGCAGTCCTCATGGCGATGATCCAAGCCCACTTAAGCCACTTCTGCACTCTTTACCCATGTTTGCCCAGCCTCACTTTCCTAAAAGAGACTTGTACACTCTTTGCTATGCTAGGCTCACCCAATTATTATGGCAGCCTCCTAACTGGCTTCTCTGCCCTACCCTCTCCACTCCTGTCTTCCATTCACACTGCAGCCAGGGTCTTTGTCTTAAAACACCAAATTGATCAGCCCTGCTCAAAAAAGTGCATTGCTCTCCATATCCTATAAAATAAGTCCACATACCTCATCCTTATTCTGGCATTTAAAGCCCTACACCCACCTGCCTCTCCGGTGGTCTCTACTAGTCATTCCCTCGCCATTCACATCACTTTCCTCACTTTCTGTCCCTTGCCCATGCCACCCTGCTATTTCATGGTCACACATCTTTTGTCTAGGCAGTTTGCTTGACTTGAAATGCCATCTGGTAGAGAACTTCTTTGGATCCTTGCAGCAATTACTCTCATTCCTTGGGGCCCTCACAGTACTTTTACATACACTGAGGTACCCTCCCCTTATTACACTGATGGCATGAATTATACTACACTGGTCACGTCATTGTGCATGTGTGATTCCCCCACTAGATGTTAAATGTCGCGAGGCCAGGGATCAGGCCTGTATCCTTATGCCTTACCATGAGGCCTGAAACAGTGTATGTCAACAATCTTTATTTGATGAATGGCTGAGCAGATGAGTGGAAGAGTGGGCAAGCATGACGGAGAGTGTGTGCACGTAAATACTGGGTCTGGGGGAGTGAGACTTGGGGCACTGACAGAAGGAAACGGGGATGACAGGAGGGAGGGCGAGGCTTGAAGAGTGAAAGAGAAGCAAGGTGGGAGGGGTAAGGGGAAATGAGGAGTGAGGGGTGAGTAAGGGCAAGTGAAGGGGGAGCGAGTGGGGATGTGCAGGTGAGGGGCTGAAGGAGGTGGGCAGAGCAGGGTGAAGGGAAATGAGATGGGTGAGTGGGTATAAGTGGGAAGGAAGGGTACGGGGATGGGGAAGGAGTGGTGGTGAGCGAGCTGAAAGGGGAGACCAGCCAGAAGGCAGTGTAAACGAATGGGGGCTGTGAGAGTCCTGGTGAGCGGTGTGATAGGGGCGTGAACACTGGGTCTTGAAAGCACAGCTGGCTACATTCTAAGCAGCAAGGCTGAGTGCCCAACCACACGTCCTGGCTCAAACAAAGTAAGAAAACACACATCAGAGTTCAATTTTGGTTCCCCAGCCTGCTAGTGGATCCAGCCCAACAAAATCAAACCAGACTGAGGAAAGAGGTGGGCAGTACAGAGGTGAATCCTGGGTCAAGCAAGGGAAGGAAAGCATTTGCTTCCATCCCAAGAGACAGCACTGGGCCTCAAGAGTGACCCAGAAGTCAGCTGGCTATAAAACTAGCCCAAAACTTTGACTGGTCCCAACTTACCATGGAAAGCAAGCCTGGAGCTGAGTGTCTAAGCTTAAAATTTTCATCTGCAAATGGCCCCCGGTAGATACTGGCGACTCCAGTACCATCTCCCTGAGCAGAGAGAAGGGAAGTGTTAACAACTTGTGAGCATTGGCCCCTAGAGCCCAGGGGAAGCAGTTGCTGTACCCCAAGCCTCACTGCTTTAAAGTCCTCTTACTCTTTTTTTAAAAATTATTATTATTATTATTTTTTTTTTTTTTGCGGTACGCGGGCCTCTCACTGTTGTGGCCTCTCCCATTGCGGAGCACAGGCTCCGGACGCGCAGGCTCAGCAGCCATGGCTCACGGGCCTAGCCGCTCCGCGGCATGTGGGATCTTCCCGGACCGGGGCACGAACCCGTGTCCCCTGCATCAGCAGGCGGACTCTCAACCACTGCGCCACCAGGGAAGCCCAGTCCTCTTACTCTTGCAGGTCACTTTGGGAGCCACACCTGTTTGACCCTATCTTGCAATCAAAGCAAGCCCCATCCAAAGAACGTGTAGCCCACAACCTGGCCAGGCCATCTCATGGGCTGGAAAAAAAACAACAGGTCATAGCTGGGCCTCTAGAAAGATAGGCTAAGACACAAGCAAAGCAGAGGACAGCAGTACAGTGATCACATTTATAATCGATGCCTCGATGCCCTTCCCAAAGATTCTCATGCCTGCAGACATATAAGAGAATATATTTAACTGCCTATGGCTCCACTCCCCCAACTATGCAGGTGGGTGGGCTCTTGGAAGTGTAATCTATACAACAGGATACCACACTCCTGGTCAAAGTTGAAGTCAGGGGAGGTCCAGGGGAGGATGCCTAACTCATGCAGGGCCAACTAGAGTTCCTTCTCTGGGAAACATGAAGTAGAATAGCTGCTCTCTTGAGGTTGAACTTGTATCATGTAAACCTGGAAGCTGGAGATAACTATCTTCTTCAAGGTGGACTGGAGAAGAGAAAGAGAATGCAACACATGTGTAGAGAGTGCTAGAGAAACAGAGAGAAGGGACTCATTGGTTCTGTGGCTCTCTAGTTCCTAGATCTATTTCTTCCTTTGGGTTCCAGGAAACACCTTGTCATAAATCCCCAATTTATGCTTAAACTAGCTCTATTTGTGTTATCTCTTTGCTCTTCCACTAACTCTGTGGAATAAGCATTATCATCTTCCCCATTTTTCAGGTGAGCAAACTTAAGTCAGGGTAATAAAGCAACTTGACCAAGGCCATATTTGCAGTACTTTAAATAGAATCCCTGGGGTTTAAAGGTAATATCGAGAGAGTGCCAAAAGACCAATCTCTCCCAGCCAGTTAGTAAAGAAAGAGAATATTAGGACTTCCCTCATGGCGCAGTGGTTAAGAATCCACCTACCAATGCAGGGGACACAGGTTCAAGCCCTCGTCCGGGAAGATCCCACATGCCGCGGAGCAACTAAGCCTGTGCGCCACAATTGAGCCTGTGCTCTAGAGCCCGCGAGCCACAGCTACTGAGCCCACGCATCACAACTACTGAAGCCTGTGCACCTAGAGCCCATACTCCGCAACAAGAGACGTCACTGCAATGAGAAGGCCAGACACCACAATGAAGAGTAGCTCCCGCTCACTGCAACTAGAGGAGAGTAGCCCCCGCTAGCCACAGCTAGAGAAAGCCCACACACAGCAATGAAGACCCAACGCAGTAAAAAAAAAAGACTATTGGGTAAATGATGGAATGTGGAAACACTGACCTAGTGTAGAATCAAGGGGCCCTTACTGGAGCAAAGACTACTAAAGGGAATTAACATAAGCCAAGGAAGAAAAGAAAACTCTCAAATTCAAGTCAATATTTGACTAAAAATTATTGGGACTTTCCTGGTAATGCAGTGGTTAAGAATCCACTTGTCAGTGCAGGGGACATGGGTTCGAGCCCTGGTCCGGGAAGATCCCACATGCCGTGAAGCGACTAGGCCCGTGCACCACAACTACTGAGCCTGTGCTCTAGAACCCGTGGGCCACAACTACTGAAGCCCGTGCGCCTAGAGCCTGTGCTCTGCAACAAGAGAAGCCACCGCAGTGAGAAGCCCACGCACCACAACGAAGAGTAGCCCCTGCTCGCTGCAACTAGAGAAAGTCCGCGTGCAGCAACGAAGACCCAACGCACCCAATAAATAAATAAATAATAAATTTATTTTTAAAAAATTATCAATAAAACTAAGCTCTGTATAGTGGAAAGACTGGATTTGAGTTTCAGATCTATCATTATTGGGCTGGGGAAGTCACTTCCTATCCCTGAGCCCCAGTTTCCTCAACTATCAAGTGAGGATAAAATCACCTACTCCTTATACCATTGCCATAAAGACCCAATTAGTGTCTATGAGAAAAGTTTTGCAATCCATACAGCACTATGTAAATGTAAGCTATTATACCTTTAACTCCACATAAATATATACATACATACATACAGAAGGAAAACATGTTCATTTCCAATTTCCCAATAAACCTAGAGAACAGAACAGTTACCACATCATTCTCTATATAATCATACTATCTATTGTACTCCAAAAGCCACAGTAGGGAAAATGACAAAATTAATTTGTAGGGCAAACAAGAGAAAGCAACTTAAATCTTCAATAACAGTGGGTTGATCAAACAGATTCATTGTCTATTCATAATGGAATATTAGGTAACTATTAGAAAGATTGTTTTGGAAGAAGACAATGACAAGGAAAAATGCAGACAATTATCAAGCACAAAAAAGTTAAAACACACATATGATCTTAAGTCTGTTAAAAATAATATTTGACACACATATATATGCAATGATAAGACAGGCAGCTTTAAACTAAAATGCCAAGAGTATATTCCTTGGGAGGCGAGATTCCTCGAGAGATGATTTATTTTCATTTTTGTACTTGTCTTTTGCAATCAGAAAAAACCCAAAAACAAATATTATTAAAACAAACAAATATTCTTGGTCCAACTTTAGAAGGTCTCAAATCCTGCTTCTGCCTCTTGCTCATTCCATTTTTTCTGCCCTAAGGGTAGCTCTGAGTAACTGCTTCTCTCTGACACTCAGCCTTCTGGCTGACCAACTGCTATCTAACCCTGGGGCTATCAGCTAGTGATCAAATGTGCCTGGCAAAGATTCTGGCAATGACCCGTAAGAAGTTGGTCCTGTCCCTGCTAAGACAATATGGCAGTATAGGAGCCTATGGGAAGAAAGGAAAGAAGGCAGAGAATAGCTTCTCAGCCCTCTTACCAGCCAATAAAAAAGTATATGGTCACCCCAAGCCCTACTATGATCAGTGGTGACCAGGTGTTGCAAACTTAAATGCCTACAGGGGCAGATGACATAAATAAGGGAAGGAAATGGTTTGATAATAAGGAAACATCGTGTCTAAAGGGAGCAGTTACTTGACTCCAACCAACTGTCGCTGCATGAGAAACTCAGGCCTCATGTACCCCTACTTTCCATATGTTAAAGAGAAAAATTTTCGGTTAAAATCTCCCAGTTCTGCGAAATCAAAGAGAAAAAACAAAACATATCTGTTTTTGATTCAGCCCCAAATTTGCCACTTTGTAAACTTACCTAGATAGGAAAGAGCGAGATCTTAAAAAACTCCTGAGAGTCAAACTAAATTTACATATAAAGGAGAAAGAATGTCTCCCAGATCCAAGAAAACAGAATCATGACTAACCAAATGATATTAATAAGAAAGATCATGCACAGAAGTGGGTGGCTAAGGAGAAAAGTGGGCTTAAGAAAGCATAAATGTGGTTTATTCAGCACCTTCCAAAGTTGGAGGAAGCGGAGGAGGCTTGATATGGGGATACATACAGTCTCGTCACAATAAAGTCATGCTTAGCAGTGAAGGATTAGTTCATTGGGCTCTCCCAGTGAATAGGGAAAACATCCTTCCAGAACTCTCTTGCTCTGATTCCTTTCCCACTAATGAACTTCAGATTAAAAAAAAACTCAGGTTTCCAGAAGTGGACAGGAAAATGGGGCATAAGCATTTAGCTCACTGGAAAGGGACTTAACAACCATTTAGAAAAAACAAATTGCATCCGATTTCTAGCTAAATTCTATGTGACCAATTAATTTGGGTCTGTCATGGATCATCTACTAGTATGCTGGGAAAGTTCACTTTCTGGCCCTAAAAGGCTGAGATTTGGACATCAGTGACTCAAAGTGCTGATATCTGTCATCTAGTGATGCAGTGAGTAGTAGCCATCGAAGGACATTCCCATCCCCACCCTCTCCTCCATCAAACTTGGCCATTGTTCTCAAGCCTTAAGACTGGGTCCCTGAAGTAAAAACAGCAGCAGCTGCAATAACAACAAAAAACCAAACCTATAAGTCCTTAATAGGCAAGGAACAATACTTACATTAACAAAATCTCCACCCTGGATCATGAAATCTTTTATGACCCTGAAACAGAGAACAAAGCATCCTGAGAGAAGATTCTGTGGTTTAGAATAATACTGATTTCAAAATATAATGTTTATCACTTTGGCTTTTAATAAGTCTTCAAATCAGTTGCTGAGTTCACAAAAACATCCCTTCTCAAGATCTAAGAATTATCCTCCGTTTTGTTTTCCTAAAAGCCCCCCAGTATGGCTTGCCAAAGGCCTTACCTGTGGAAGGTGCTCCCTTTGTATCCTATTGGAACCCCATCTTTTCTATAACCAAAAAGAAAGACTTGGAATGATGACAGGTAATCATAGGCCTTTCCAATTTACCACACACCTGAACCAAAGAAACTCTCCTAAAGATGGTCAGAGAAGAGAGATAAAGTAGACAAATGAACTGAAGATAGACCCGTGGGGGATTACCTTCTATTACTGCCACCAGCAATCATTCAAGGCCTGCCGGTGGTTCCCCAATACCCTCATTGCAGCCCCAGGACACCCCTCAGAAGAAAGCAAAGAACTCAACCACGTCTGAGACTGACCTGAATTCTCCAGTGCAGAACTGCCTGAAAGGGAAAGGAGTGAATGATTCAGTCACCATGGCATCACAGTTGTGAGCGCTCCTAACCTCGGAGGAGAGGGCACAGACATCGGCGCTAGCAAGCCCACCTACCGTCTAGTCAGATGTCCAGACACTCAGGCATACAGATTAACAACATAAATTGACACGGTAACAGTCAAGACTATTCAGAGCGATACCCAGAGGAATCGGTTCTCAACGGCAGTGAGTGGACGGACAGAGGCAGGCAGACGATTCCACAGACTGTGGCCCAGCTTCCGGTTTAGTTAATCCAGCAAAGCTGGAACATCTCCTCACCTAAAATTCTCGGCTGTCTTAGGCACAACGTCTGCAAAGAGCTCGATCTTCATGCGGCCAACTTCCTGCAACCGGCGGGAGACGGTCAGAAAGCCCAGTCCAAGCCCATGAAGGCCTTACTGAGCAGGGAACCCTCCCTCCCACATGCCTCTTGGTCTCTCCCACTTCCGCCTCCAAAGCCTACGCTAGCCTTCCAACCAGTCCCTCCGTAAGCGGGGCGCCACGACTGGCAAGACTCCTCCTCTTCCTCCCCAATCCCGCCCCGCAGGTCTGTAGGTTCTGGTCCAATTTCACTTTCTGGCTTTCCGAATCCGTTACCCCGGGGGAGGGGATGAAATCTGCCTGTAAGACCCCGTGCACTTTCCCTTCGGCGGTGGGCTGGGTGGCTGCCAGGACCTCACCTGGCCGCCAATGCTGACATCAAAAAACACCACGGGATTGACAGGGCTTGAATTTGCCACCGCCATGGCTCCGACCCGGAAGCAGAAGTCGGCAGCGCGGGGTTCCGGCGAACCTAGTCCCTGCTCTGAGGGTTTCGTCTCCGGCGCAGGCGCAGGAAAAGCCGACCGAGACCAGGCCCCGCCCCCGGAAGTTCTCCGCCTCCAGCGCCAAACTGGGTGCTGCGTGGGTGGTCAGCGCCTCCTTCCTTACTGACCACGCGGACGTCAGCCAGCTGTTAGTTCACCTGACTCCTGAGCTGGGAGGAAAAACTCGGCATTTTTTGCTCAAGGTCAACGGACATCCCGCTCACTTGGCTACACTAAGTGCAGTACAAATTATTCTCGCTCAGGCCAGGGGGCTTGGACTAGGCAGTCTTCAGGGTCCATATTAGCCTTTGAAATTAAGACCTATGTGAACCGTCATACGTGCGGTTTTCTACCCCTGTCCACTAGTGTGGAGCCCCACGGAAGCAAGAACTGTGTTCATCCTCAGCGCTTAGAACAGCCTGGCATATCAGGCTTGTTCAGTAAATACTCAGCACTTCCTTGAAGTCAGGACGCTAGGATTTTTGTTTTTTTGGTTCATGAATATTTATTAAAATTCGAAGTTGGAGAATTCCCTGGTGGTCCAGTGGTTAGGGCTCTGGGCTTCCACTGCAGGGGGCACGGGTTCAATCCCTGGTGGGGGAACTAAGATCTTACATGCTGTGCAGCATGGCCAGTAAATAAAATAGGCTTAAAAAAAATTGAAAGTTGTTTCCTCTCCTATCCCATGAGCATCCATCCAGCTGCCTGTCAACTGTTAAGATGCATGACTGCTGTCATAAATGCCCTTGAAATCTTCAGGGTAACACATTTGCCTTTACTTAAAACTTCTTGCTCTCTGCGTTGTAGCCAGTACCTCTCTTGACACCTTTATATAAAAGATCTCCAAAATTTGCACCCCAAGCAAGCCATCCATGGATTAAAAACGTGTACCCAGGATGAACAAGTTGGCCCAGAAAGGTCAAGGATTCAAGTCCACCCCTTCAATTTTCAGCTTAGTGCCTACATAGTGCTTAACTTCCTGCATAGTGCCTGTTCGCCCATGGATACAGCATTAAGTTTGTGCTTTAAGACCCCAGCAGCGGTTCTCATCCCTTTGGTACACAACAAGAGCCGTCTCGTACCTTCTAAAAGCAGGACGCTAGGATTTTAATTCCAGTTCTGACACAGGCTTCCGCTTTCGTCACTCCAAATCATTTACTGCAGACCAGCTAGAGCTTTTAAAATCAATCGGCTTATAAATCACTCCTGGTTCCCCGTATTTAGCATAAAATCCAGTTTCTTACATAAAAGGCCTACCTTACATTATCTGGCCGCCACCTTTTTGGGACTCTGGCCTTCTGTTCCTCGAGGTCATGGAGTTCCCATACTCTCTTTAGGGCCTTGGTACTAGCTGTTAACTGTCTTTAATATTCTTCTAGATCTTAATGGGGATGGGGAGTGGTCTTGTAGCTCAGGTCTCAGCTCAGATATCACTCAGGAACATTGCACGCAATCTAAAGTAGCCCTCCGTCACACTATCAGATACATTACTGGTTTATTTTCTTCATGCTATTCACCATCCAAAATTTTATGGTTTCCCCACCTTACCTGTAGCCTCACACCCATTTAACTCCATGAAAATGAAACCGAGTCCCCCTAAACCTGGTTCCTCTGCCAAGCTTATGAATAACTTATCTAAACCTTTATTCCCTTTCTTGTCCACCTGTTTCCATGAAGACTGAGGAGTACCAAAGAAAAGGCGGGACCGAAACTGAGCAGGACCCTGCAGGACACTCCCGTGTACAAAACCCTTTCCGTGTACCCCGTTTCTTGTTTGTAGAAAAAGGCTTCAGCCTCCTAGACCTTCCCTGAGTTACAAAGTGCAGATTCAAGCAGATACTAATTAAGGAAGTGAGGGAATGCAGAAACAAAGGAAAAGCAGTCAAAAAGTTATAGTTCAATCACTTCGCTGCACACCTGAAACTAATACAACTTTGTTAATCAACTACACTCCAATAAAATTTTTTAAAAATTACAGTTCAGTGATAAAACAGAGTCCTAGTTCCTTCTCATGGGATATACATAACAATCTGACACAGAAATTTTGAGTTCTGTAGGAACTAAGGTCCCCACCTAGGTGGAGGATAGTAACTACCTTCTGAGACTCCAGGCTGGTAGGAACTAGAAGGTTGAGGATTGAGATTCCTGGAACACCACCCTGTTACCTCACCACCAACAAATCGGAAGAAAGTCATACACCCTGAAGCTATCACCCCAAAAGTTGCCTTTAAAAACTCTTCCCTGAAAACCATTGGGGAGTTCAGGTCTTTTGAGCAGGAGCCGCCCATTCTCCTTGCTTGGCCCGTGCAATAAGCCTTCCTCTGCTCCAAATTCCAATGTTTGTTTGTCCTCACTGTGCTTCAGGCACATGGACTTGGGTTCAATGACAAAAACCGAGACCCTCCTTGCCTGTCTTCACAGGTGTGCCCACTATTGAATAGCACACAGTAGGGATTCAATAAATAGATTCAATGAATCCAGTAAATTGGGTAAGGCTTAGATTCAATATCACAGCTATTATTTTCTATATCCTTTGACCATCCTTTCTAGTTCAGTGGTCTGAGGAAGCAAGGATTACACATAAAAATTCAGTTTTTCTCAACTTAAGGGGTCTTTTAAAAAATTTCTGGTTACTTTTTCTCTCCCCTTGGTCTCCCTCTCTACCTCCAATTGAAGGTGAAGAAGAAAGAGGAGGAGAATAAGGAGGGAAAGGGGCAGGAAGGGAAGGAGCAGCAGAAATCATCCTTCAGTATAGTTTTATACCAACTATTTAGAATAATTTTTTAAAAATTGATAATATCCAATGCTGATGAGGTTGTGGAAAAACTAGCACACTCAAACTGCTAGTGAAAATAAATAATGTCTAGTATTTGTTAAGCTTTAACTAAGTGCTAAATACATGCTTCATTTCATTTTGTCCTCACAACTCTATGGGATAGGAACTACCATTGCTCCCATTTTATGGATTAAGAAATTGAGGCTTAAAGAATTCAACTATAGAAACCGTATATTGACACAATCTTTTTTTAAAGTAATTCGACAAATGACGTATCAAAACTATTAACATTTATATCTTTAGCCCAATTATGCTGATCTTGTAAATGTGTTTTATGGAGTACTCAAGAGAAGAAAAGAGCTACATCTACAAACACTTTCATCACAGCATAATCTTAAATAGTAAAAAAGTAGAAACAAAGGTCAAACAACAAGAGAATTTATAGGACATCAACATGATAGAATACCATGTGGCTTTAAAAAGTTTTCAATTTATTTTAATTTATTTATTTTTGGCTGCACTGGGTCTTTGTTACTGCGAGTGGGCTTTCTCTAGTTGTGGTGAGCAGGGGCTACTCTTTGTTGTGGTGCATGGGCTTCTCATTGTGGTGTCTTCGCTTGTTGTGGAGCAGAGGCTCTAGGCATGCAGGCTTTAGTAGTTGCAGCAGGCAGGCTCAGTAGTTGTGGCTCACAGGCTGTAGAGTGCAGGCTCAGTAGTTGTGGCACAGGGGCTTAGCTGCTCCGCGGCATGTGGGATCTTCCCAGACCAGGGCTCGAACCTGTGTCCCCTGCATTGGCACGTGGATTCTTAACCACTGCGCCACCAGGGAAGCCCTACCATGTGGCTTTTGAAAGAATAATTGTGAAGACTGTTGAAACATGGGAAAATGTTTTATGAAATATTAAAATTAAAATCAGACTATGAAAATGAATATACAATATGATAACCATTTAAAAATATATACATTTGAATAAGAACCAGAAAAGAATAAATGAAAATAGTTGTGTTAAGAATGTGGGCTATATAGGTTTTTTTTTTTTTCTCAAATATTTGCTTTAACGTGATTACATTGTTTTAACTTTTTTTTTTTTTTTTTTGTGGTATGCGGGCCTCCCTCTGCTGTGGCCTCTCCCGTTGCGGAGGACAGGCTCCGGACGCGCAGGCCCAGCGGCCATGGCTCACGGGCCCAGCCGCTCCGCGGCATGTGGGATCCTCCCAGACCCGGGCGCGAACCCGGTTCCCCTGCATCGGCAGGCGGACGCGCATCCGCTGCGCCACCAGGGAAGCCCCACATTGTTTTAACTTTTAAATTAAAAAATAAATAAGAAAATACCCATGATAATAAGAATAGAAAGAATGCTGAATTAGCTGTATATGTGCTCTACTGAACAAAAATCTAATTAGGGACTTCCCTGGTGGTCCAGTGGTTAAGACTTTGCCTTCCAGTGCAGGGGATGTGGGTTCGATCCCTGGTTGGGGAGGTAAGATCCCACATGCCTTGGGGCCAAAAAACTAAAACATAAAAAACAGAAGCAATATTGTAACAAATTCAATAAAGACTTTAAAAAAAATGGTCCACATCAAAAAAAATCTTTTAAAAAAAACCCTAATTAAACCACTGAACTTAAGTCATGACATTGATCAATACAAGGCATTTGAGGATACCAAACAAACTTGAGAAATCCATTTTTAGAACAGGTTTAATGAATTTATCAGCAATTTTGAAGACTCCTGGTTGGATGTCCAGTGAGGATCTGTCATAACTCTTCTCCATGTCATGCTCCACCTTCATGCCCAAGCTTTAAGTTAGCAGCTTTGATCAGTCTAGTTTTAGACACCAGTGATTTTATAGTTCTGACTTGGCCTTATTCTTGGATGCGATGTATTTCTTTCAGAGAAGCCACGTTTATGTATCCAGCTTCAGAATTCTGTGAACACGAAAGAGACTCGAGGGACTTGGGGTTTACCATTGCTTCTTCTGACCTATGTTCTTCAGTTTCTTGAAGACTTCCAGCTGACTCTACCAAACCCGTTCCTGAAAAACTAAGAAGGGCCATGTGTGAGGACTTTGTATAGACAGGATCTCTTGGCAGCACTTTGGGGTTACAGAGTTAAGGCATCAATAGAATTTCAACTTTTGCAGGATCTTAGTTCCCCCTTGGCAGTGAAAGCATGGAGTCCTAACCACTGGACCACCAGGAAAGTCCCTGCTATGCTTTCTCAAGCCAGCAACTAGAACTAGCTAGGCAGCCATAACGCTCAGGCATGTGGATGATTGTCTTGATTTTACTCACCTGGAGTTTGGTAAGGGCACAATTTTATTCAATACTTCAAATTCAGGGATGTCACTAATTGTTGTTTCCTAAAAGAAAAGAAAGGATGAATATTAAAAAATTATAATGATAAACCATTGGCGATATTATCCTAGAACTTATGCTTTATATATATTTTTGGTTAAAAATGTAATCCCCTCACCTTACACCTGTTAGACTAGCTATCATCAAAAAGACAAGAGATAACAAACGCTGGAGAAGATGTGGAAAAAAGGGAACTCTTGTGCACTGCTGGTGGGAATGTAAATTGGTGCAGCCACTATGGAGAACAGTATGGAGGTTCCTCAAAAAATTAAGAGAACTACCATATGATCCAGCTATCCCACTTCTGGGTATATATCTGAAGGAAATGAAAACACTGTCCCAAAGAGATATCTGCACTCCATGTTTATAGCAGCATTATTTACAATAGCCAAGATATGGAAGCAACTTAAGTGTCCACTGATAGACAAATGGATAAAGAATATGCATACAATAGAATACTACTCAGCAAAAAACAAATTTTTTTTAACAAAATAAGGAAATCCTGCCATTTGTGACAACACGGATGGAACTTGAGGTCATCAGGCTGAGTGAAATAAGTCAGACAAAGAGAAAGACAAATACTGTATGAACTCATATACACTTGGAGTTTAAAAAAAACAAACTTATTGAAATAGAGACCAGATTTGTGGTTGTCAGGAATGGGGGAATTAGGTGAATGTGGTCAGAGGTATGAACTTCCCTTGTAAGAGAAATAAGTTCTGGGGATGTAATGTACAACATGATGATATACTTAACAGTACTGTATTGTATATATTGAAAGTAGCTAAGAGAGTAGATCTTAAAAGTTCTTGTCATGAGGAAAAAAAATTGTAACTATATGAGATGATAGATGTTAATGAATCTTATTGTGGTGATCATTTTGCAATACACATATATATCAAATCATTATATTGTACACCTTAAACTTATACAACGTTATATGTCAATTATATCAACAAAATTGGGGGAAACAGTGTAATCCCTAATACCTATAGAATATTTGGTAACTATACATGTCATACTTTCAACAACAAAAAACCAAACAACCCAATTAAAAAATGGGCAGAGGAAGTAAATAAACATTTTTTCCCAAAGAAGACAGATAACTAATAGGCACATGAAAAGATGTTCAACAACACCAATTATTAGGGAAATGCAAATCAAAACCACAGTGAGATATTATCTCACACCCATTAGAATGGTTGTTATCATAAAGGCAAGAAATAACAAGTGTTGGCAAGGATGTGGAAAAAAGCAAACCCTCGTATACTGTTGGTCGAAATGTAAATTGGTGCAGCCACTATGGAGAACAGTATGGAAATTCCTAAAAAAATTAGGAACTACTACATGATCCAGTCCCACTTCTGGGTATTTACCTGAAGAATACAAAAACAGTAATTCGAAAATCTATATGCACCCCTATGGCATTATTTATAATAGCCAAGATATGGAAACAATCTAAGTGCCCATCAAAGGATGAATGGATTAAGTAGATTATACATATATAAAAATGATATCTTGCCATTTGTGACAACATGTGTGGACCTTGAAGGTATTATGTTAAGCGAAATAAGTCAGACAGAGAAAGACAAATACCATATGATTTAACTCACATGTGGAATAATAATAATAAAAAAGAACAAACCAAACCAAACAAAAATAAACACATAGATACAGAGAACACAGTAGTGGTTACCAGAGGGGAAGGTGGGGGAGGGTGAAATGGGCAAAAGGGGGATGGATGGATGGATGGAAACTAAACTTTTGGTAGTGAGCATGCTGTAGTATATACAGGAGTCAAGGTATAATGTTACACACATGAAACTGATATAATGTTATAAACCAATGTTACCTCAATAAATAAAATTATTTTAAAAATAAAAACTAAATGCCATACTTTTTATGTTAGTGCTTTTCACAAGCCTGCTTTTTATATCCACTTTTCTACATGAATTACCTCATATTAGCTGATATAATCATTCCATTCTATTTGATGAGTTCTTAATACTCTGGTAAACATTTTCTGTCCCTTTAAATCATGAAAAAAGAGTAACTGTTTTGAGCTCCATTACTTTAAAAACCAAATAGTCTTTCTCAGAAAAATGTAGACCAAAACAGACCAGAGGCCTACTTACAGAGCATATAAAGACCATGTCAGAAAATGCGGGTTTTATTCTGAAGACTGTGGGAAATCCTCGCACAGTGTTGAGTCATCGGCTCAGACTACATGTATTTTCTAAAGACCCCTCCGGCTATAGACTATGAGAACCATAGGACTTCAAAAGACAAAGCCTGGGGAGATGGGACAGGGGGGATGAGATGTGTCTTTCCAAGCAAGGGAAATACATGATTCAGAGGAGGAAATGGCAGAGCTTTTGGGGAAACGGTGAATAGGCTAGTTTCTTTTGATCAGGTTTGTCAGAAAGGTATTTGAAATATGGAAAGTTCTTATGTGGCTTCAGTTCTGGTTTAGACATCAATAACTCCAGAAGCCTTCCCTAGCCACTCCAGGCAGGTTGAGACACCACTCCCCCTGCTTCCTCAACATTCTGGGCCTACAGCTCTTGTAGAACTTAGCGCATGGCAGTTGCCAGTTACATGACTGTCACTCTCACTGGGCCCGAGTTCTGGGAAGACAGACAGTATCTCTTGTTCACCATCATATTTAAACCATATGGGGAACAGCATGAGGCCTGGCACACTGTATATGGTCCATAAATATGTGTTGAATGAATAAACTTTGTCTTATAGAAAAAGGCAGTCTCTGAAACTCTTTGACGTGAAGTACTATGAAATCAAGCAGTGTTTCACGACGATGGGTCTAGTGGCGTGGGCAGGGCAGATTAGAAGAGGAGGAAACATTGAAAGATGAGTTAAGAAGTTGTTGCAGTGACCCAGGTGCTAAGTATTTGGGATGCAATGGGTAACAAGATGGGCAGAGTTCCTGCTCTCTTGTAGTTTATAAGCCAACTGAGAAGAAAGATGGAATTACAATACAGGCAGCGACATGGTCTGTTACAAAGGCTATGTCCCTGGTTACTCCAATACCCCTGCAAGGGAAACAGTTGACTTGGAGTATTATGAGATAGTGGCTAAGAGCAGGGGCCAGAGAGTGCTGTTTTCAGCCCTTGTTTTTCTATTTATCAGCTATGTGACCTTGGGCAATGATGTCACTTCACCTCTCCAGGTCTCAGATTCTTCAACTGTGAAAATGGGAATGACAGGCTTTTCACCTAAGATTATTTTGTGGATTACAGGAGATAATATACATAAAATGCTTAGAACAGTCCCAGGCACATAGTAAGCACCCAACGAATGTCAAGCTGTCACCACTGTAGCCCCAAGAAAGGAAGTGACCTAGGATATGTCTGATCTCAGGGATCTATATACTGATCTATTTGCATATGTGGTAATCACTGAGAATCAACAGATCTTGGAAATGTAAGCAGTAGCTATGTGTCCTTTGACATATCATTCAACTTCTCTGGGTTTTATCTCCCTCCTATGTAAAATGAGAGGATTGGATTGGAGGATCCTTAAGATTCTAAGTTTATAAACAGTTTTGGAGTTTATTCCAGTAGGTGTCAAGATGTTACAACTTGGTACCTTTGTCACATGTGGGATATTGAGCTTGATATACTCTAGTTCTGACCCATGTGACATTTCTTATCTCGATTTGATGACAATATTGTGGATCTCAAAACTATTGGCCCTAAAAAAATACTCCTTTAAGGCCTGTAACTCAGCACCGACAATACTATAGTATTTATTCACGTATGTGTCTGTCCTTTCCGACTAGACTGAAGGTCTCTGAAAACAGGAACTATCTTCCATATTCCTAGAACCTATCACAGTTCTTGGAATTAATAAATGTTTGTTGAGGGCTTCCCCGGTGGCACAGTGGTTAAGAATCCGCCTGCCAATGCAGGGGACACGGGTTTGAGCCATGATCCAGGAAGATCCCACATGCCGCAGAACAACAAAGCCCATGCGCCACAACTACTGAGCCTGTGCTCTAGAGCCCGCAAACTACAACTACTGAGCCCGTGTGCCGCAACTACTGAAGCCTGCGCGCCTAGAGCCTGTGCTCCGCAACAAGAGAAGGCATCGCAATGAGAAGCCCGCGCACCACAATGAAGAGTAGCCCCTGCTCGCCGCAACTAGAGAAAGCCCGCGTGTAGCAGCGAAGACCCAACACAGCCAAAAATAAATGAATAAAAAAATAAAGTTCTCTTTAATAAATAAATAAATGTTTGTTGAATGAATAAGTAAAAGATTGAATGACTAGACAATTAACAGTTGTAGCTCAAGCAAAGACATAAACTGTTGGAAATTAGGTCACATCATCTGGCAGTTCTACTTTTTTTTTTTTTTAACATTTTTATTGGAGTATAATTGCTTTACAATGGTGTGTTAGTTTCTGCTGTATAAGAAAGTGAATCAGCTATACATACATATATATCCGCATATCTCCTCCCTCTTGCATCTCCCTCCCACTCTCCCTATCCACCCCTCTAGGTGGTGACAAAGCACCGAGCTGATCTCCCTGTGCTATGTGGCTGCTTCCCACT
>NC_041216.1:1868699-1872409 GCF_002837175.3 Physeter macrocephalus
TGAGTTTATTTTTGTGTATGGTGTTAGGGAGTGTTCTAATTTCATTCTTTTACATGTAGCTGTCCAGTTTTCCCAGTACCACTTATTGAAGAGGCTGTCTTTTCTCCATTGTATATTCTTGCCTCCTTTATCAAAAATAAGGTGACCACGTGTGTGTGGGTTTATCTCTGGGCTTTCTATCCTGTTCCATTGATCTATATTTCTGTTTTTGTGGCAGTTCTACTTTTGATAAAATCTGCAAAACAACACAAAAACTTGGAAACTATGACCTTTCTGAGACCAAACATGATGCAGGTCTTAACGCTCATAGCAATAGTACCCAATGAGCAGGATCTACTGTGAAATATCCTAGGAAGGAACGCCTAGCAGGTGATACAAGCCAGGGAAGAAAGCAAGCAGCCTCCATCCTGGAGTCAGAATGCAACTCTGCTTACTGAAGTCCCTCTGGCTGACTGCTCACCAGCCAGGCTCTGGACCTCATCTGAACAGAGACTTATTTGCTGCAGCTCTCTGGACTTGGCTACTTGCCAGCACGGTATTTTTGTAACATAATTGCTTTTCTCTGACTCAGACGTTCTTCTTAGGCTTGACTCCTTGCCAGACCAGACTAGCTTCACTTTACCTCTCTGAGCCTCAGATGGGCTCATCTCTCAGATGGGGCAAGAATAATACATGTTAAAGAGGATAGCTGAGAAGGAGGCATCTGTGTGAGGACATTTAACATCCGTTCATTCTCAAATATTTATGGAGTACCTGTCCATATATACAATGGCATATGAGATGCAACCCTTGCCCTCCAGGATGTCGCTGCTGAGATGATGAGATAGAGAAGTGAAAAGGTGATAACAATACAGTGTGTTAAGGAAGAAGCCAGGAGGCATACAAAAATTGCTTTGGGATCACACAGGAGGAGCATGTTGAACAAAAGCTGACCCAATGAAGAAGCAAAGTTGGTCAAGAGCAGTCTCAAGGCCTGCTGCCCCAGTGTGCAGCCAGCGAGTCTCTTTGCTGCAGTCCTCCATGAGGCCAAGTGCAGGCTACAGCTACATGCAGAAGATGAAGGAAAGTGAGAACAGCGACTTTACCTCCCCTCTGCGGATCTGGATGCTCCTTATGATCCGCTCTAAGAGACCAACCTGCTGGGTGAGCCGGAGACTGTTTTCTTGTAGCTGCTTATTTTCTTTATCCAGGAAAAATACTCTAAGGATGGCATAAATCAGAGGCATAACTAAACATTTCTGTATCCTTCCTAAAAACTCTCTCCCATTTCCCACTAGCTCTGAGTCTTAGCCCACTGCCAGATTTTAGAACCAACTTTGCCAGAATAATTCCCACCATATTCCAAGACCAAGTGAAAAATGAATAAGCCTCTGGCTTGTACACTGTCATTAAATACATACTGAGAACAGAGACACACTATATGCAAGAATATGAAAAGCACAATTCCAGCCCTTGAGAAACTTAAGGAAGGATACGATCCCATTTAGGGGAGGGACTCTGCATCCCTTCAAACACTGCTCATCTGGTTGCATCTGGTTCATACACAGCCATACATTGTGTATGAACACTCTTCATACACAGCCTACATCTGGTTTTGATCTCAGTCATCCCATGCTTTTGTTTCAGTAGTAGTAGTAGTAGTAGTAGTAGTAGTAGTAGTAGTAGTAGCAGAAGTAAAAATAGTAGTAGCAGCAGCGGCAGTATTAGTAGCAGCAGCAACCATTTACCAAGTACTTACCACGTACGTTAGGTATTGCAACCTATCCACACAGTAAGCACTTAAAACTTTTCATGTATTAGCTCCTTTAATCCTCACAACAACCCCATAAAAGAGATACTGCTATGAAGCCTATTTTGCAGATGAGGAAACTGAGGCTCAGAGTGGGGAAAGTAACTTGTGTAAGAAGATAAAACCAGAAAGTCATTGAGCTGGGATGCCAGCCTGCTTCTCTCTTGGCCTACACCTTGATTCCATAGGTGCCAAATGATAAACATGAGTGTCAACACACACAAAGGGATGGGCCCGAATGAGCACAGCTGGGTCCTCAGGAGGCAATGTTGCCATGAAAGAGCCTATCTGAATGCCCAGCCTGCCTTCTCCATGATATTTTTCTCTTTAATTTCACAACTCTGCCACTTGTATGAACTGCTAAAAACAGCAGAATGGCAGAGAAACAGTTATCAGGCTGCAAACTCAAAGGACTACCTCTGGAATGATCTCTTTGTGGAGGGAGAAACCTCCTCTTTGTGGAGCTCACAGGTGACTCAGGCAGGCACCTACCTGCTCTGGACGGAAGATATTACCCATTTATTGCCGTGGATCAATTCCTCTTGCTCTGTGAGCTGCTCCAGAAGTTTCCTCTTTTCAAGGAGCAGGATATCATTTTGGGTGGTGATCTGGTCCTGGAATGCCTTCTCCTAGGCATAATAAAGCCCCCTAATTACCCCAGCAGGAAAAAGAATCACACATTTAAGAGCATCAGCCTGTTTCTAAACTCTGACAGCAAACTGCCTTGTGAACTTCTTTTCTCCTGTCTTCTAGTCTGTCTTTATCTGTTTGCTGAATTGTCAGCTAGATGGTTCTTCTATTTATCTTGGTTATTTTTTGTCATGTATTTTGTTTGGACATTTACTCATCCTTTTGGGTTAACATTTAAAAATATCTGAACGCTCAACTCCTAGTAAGGTCCCAATGCTCTCATCTGTATTCCAATTCCATAGGTATCGAGTCATTAACAAATACAACTGAATTCTCTGAATCTCCATATTGAGAAAGATTTCCATGTGACCCATTTCCATCTGCTTTGTAGTTATAGTCTTTTTAAGGCAAAGGGAGGAAGATGGGAATCTAGCCACCTCACCTGACAACCAATGTCAGGGTCTCAGTTGGCTTGGCAAGTTCAGCGTGTAAACCAGGTACCGAGAATATTTTTGCAGTGATGATGCTGAAATGATTTCTAGCTTGACACCATGTTTCATTTTCTACCAACGTTTTCCCCGGAAGCAATAGCTAGCAAAGTTATAGCTAAAATGATAAAGGATTATATTTTGTGAAAAAACTCTAACATTCTTATACTGAGTCAGCAGATATTAGTAAATATCACTGTTGGTGAGGAGTTTAGAAGCTCACAAGTGTAGAACTGCCCTTCTCACTTCACCAAGAACCTGTCAATGGTAACAGGCAAGTGCCTTCACCTACTTGTGTTTGTTTCCACCTGCCAGGTGTGGGAGCGAGTGGGGATGGGGGGAGAAAAACCACCTCTGGTAGATGGGTGAATCACAGGGTTAAGAGGGGCACTTTCTTTCTTTTAATAAGGTACTAATATAGATCATTCAGAAAAGACTGTCCATATATGTGGTATCTAAAAAAACCCAAGCAACAAAGAAAACCAGACTCATAGATACAGAGAACAGAGGTGGAGAGGGGTGGGCGAAATGGGTGAAAGCAGTCAAAAGGTACAAACTTCTGGTTATTAATAAGTCATAAAGATACAATGTACAGCATGATGACTATAGTTAGTAATAATACAGTATTGCATATGAGAAAGTTGCGAAGACAGTAGATCTTAAAAGTTCTCGGGGCTTCCCTGGTGGCGCAGTGGTTGCGCGTCCGCCTGCCGATGCAGGGGAACCGGGTTCGCGCTCCGGTCTGGGAGGATCCCACGTGCCGCGGAGCGGCTGGGCCCGTGAGCCATGGCCGCTGAGCCTGC
>NC_041216.1:1872496-1887497 GCF_002837175.3 Physeter macrocephalus
TGAGCCATGGCCGCTGAGCCTGCGCGTCCGGAGCCTGTGATCCGCAACGGGAGAGGCCACAACAGAGGGAGGCCCGCATACCACAAAAAAAAAAAAAAAAAGTTCTCGTCACAAGAAAAAAAATTGTAACTATGTGTGGTGATGGATGTTAACTAGACTTATTGTGGTGAACATTTAGCAATATATATAAATATCAAATCATTATGTTATATACCTGGAACTAATAAAATATTATGTCAATTATAATTCAAAATGAAAGAAAGAAGGAAGGAAAGAAAGAAAGAAAGGAAGGAAGGAAGAAAGAAAGGCTGTCCATCTATTATTAAGGAATTGTAAGGAAGGAGATTACAGTATGTTTTGAAACAAACTCTTCCAGATCTTAAAGTCCTTCATTCAGGACCCTTCAATGTCTAACAATAGTCTTGCCTGCTATTATTTAAATATATTTATGATAAGGATTGAGAATATAACCAGCTACCCCACAAATAATGCTCTCTTCAGTTATAACTGGATTAGAAAGGAAATTGAGTGGGGCAGGCTACTGACACCCTGTCTGTTGGAAATACTGTATTTTTTGGAAGCAAAAAAATCAGGACATCTGCTCTAATAATAAGATAAAGTATTTGGGGAAATCTGGTTTGGGTGGTCACACAGTCAGAGGACTCAGCTGGCTCACTGTATAAAGAGAAGGCTGAAGGAATGAAGCCCCCCAAAGTGGCATTATTTTCTTGAGATTAGGTGCTTAGAAAGTGAGCCCAGCATTTGTATGCTCGGGCCTCTGGTTCACGGGCCCTAAAATAAGTAAAATCAGGAGCTCCAGGTTTGTACTACTGTGGTACATCTACTGATTAATATGCTTCTAAGAGATTTTACACTAAGAAGAAAATAACATTTATGAAAATTTATATGCGCCAGGTCCCACGTTAGGCATTTTGAATTTTAATCCTCACAAAAACCTTGTTACAGAGGAAGAAAATGAGGCACAGGGACTCGGGCAAGGTCACAGAACTATCAAGTGGCAGGGCTAGACTTTGCATCCAAGTCTGTCCAAGGTCAACACCAACCACTCTTTCCTCACCTCTGCTTACTTGCAGTCTCCAGTTAATTTCATGGAGGACTGTGGTTTTTTTGGCAGATGTGTTAGTTTCCTGGGGCAGCTGTAACAAATTACTACAAACTGGGCAGCTTAAAACAACAAGAATTTATTTTCTCACAGTTCTGGAGGCCAGTAAGTTGTGGACAGGGTTAGTTCTGGGGGCGCTGAGGGAGAATCTGTTCCATGTCTCTCTCCTAGCTGGTATTTGCTAGCAATCCTTGGTGTTTCTTGGCTTGTGGCTTCATCACTCCGATCTCTGCCTCTATCATCACATGGCCTTCTTCCCCTGTGTCTGTCTTTGTGTCTTTTCCTCTTCTTATAACGCTACTAGTCATATCGGATTTAGGGTTCATGCTAATCCAGTATGACCTCATTTTAACTGTTTATTCCTGAAAACACCTTACATCCAAATTAAGTCACATTCTGAGGTTCTGGGTAGACATGTATTTTGGGGGTACACTGGAACATAGTACAGTCAGGAAACATGCCTGCTGAAAGCAGGAGGCTGGTTTTGCCATGTAAGCCTGGAAGTGGAAGGCAGGCATCACAAGGAAGAATGGGTAATACAGAATAGGTTGATGATATTCCTGGGGGGCCCATGAACCAGGGTTGCTACTTTCTTCTGTTATACTTTCTATATTGTCTTCCTAGTTGTGGATCTGAGTCTTTAAAAGTTGCATGAATTAGTGCCAAAATAGGAGGGTACTGCAAAATCTAACATATTTTCCTTTTTTACTACAGTTTAGAGTATCAAGAGGATTTTTTAAAACTAAAAACACAACAATGGTGACCCATCTGTTATAATTCTCAAATGTTTTCTGTGTGTAATCTAAGGATTCTTACCCTGGAGTCCTTTAATAGCCCATGGAATAACTGAATTTACATCAACTGTTTTGGTATCCTTGGCACATAGTGCTGGTATGATGAAAATTTGTTGGGTGAAGAAATGAGTAATTTAGGACTGAGGACAATGTTTTCAAAATTCTGAAATGGGCTGGGGATCTCCAGAAGGGAAACATTCCTGGCCAAATCAGTTGCTCTCCATTTTGAATCCATGTAGTTTAATGCTCTCAAGGCCATTTGTCATTTGATCCCATTCATCTGTCCCATTTCCTTCCTACCCACACACTAGAAAGTCACACAGGGGCAACAAGACAAACAAAGAAACCTGGGATATTTAGAAAACAGCCTGAAGGCACTAGTCAAGGACTGATAAAAGAATAGGGGTCACCTGTTTTCACTGCCATTTAAAACTGACAGAAATGTGAGGCAAAATGAAGGCTGCATAAAGTAGGAATGAGTTACGGAGGGTGGTCTGGAAGTCTCTGCTGCAGGGTGATTAAGAAGATATTTTCATTTGAAGGCAAGACACTAGTCCTAAGCAGCAGTGCAGAATATTTTCAGTGTCTAATTTGATCTAGCATCACTATGAGTCTTACACACTTTGGGGCAGGGCTTAAACAATTACTCAAATTGAAAAAGGGTGCAAAGAAAAGAAATGGAAACCTGGGCTATGAAGAGGCCACAAATACATTAAAAAAACGAGTGGGCTTCCTCCAGATGACCAACACCAGCATCACCAGTGAGCTCTCCACCTTTTCCCCTCACCTTTTCCATTTGTTGCCGCAGGGCTCCAATCTCATTTTCAAGTTGTTTGATTCTCTCATCTCGGAGTTCTACTTCATGAACTAAACGATCCTTGACTCTGCGAAGCTTGGCTTTGTGGTGGTGATGTTTCTCATTATAGTTTCTACAAAAGCAAATTTAAATATAGGTGCACCGGAACACAGTGAAAACTACTTTGCCTCCTCAGTATGCACCTTTCTCGGGTTTCCTCTTCTTGCTTTGTCAGGGCCTGGCACCACAGATGGAGACTTGTCCTGCCTCACATCTGCAGGACTTCTTGCCCCCCAAGTGGGGAGAATGGACCAAGTACAACCTCCTAAATAACACAAGATTCAGTCATCCCCAACTCAGGAAACTCCTTGACTTCTGATCCCTGACATCTAAAAATTCGGAATCCTGCTCCACTGATTCAGTTATTAATTTAAAATTTTCTAGTTCTTGGCTACACACTTGGACAGTGATATAACCCACTACTTCTATCTTGTCTATTTTCCAGATAAGTGAGGTTGCTCTCAGTCCTTGCCTTGAGTCTAGACTTTTAAATGCCAATTCTATATGTCTCTGCTCAAGACTCTTACTCTGATTCTGACATAAATTTGACTTACCACTAATAAATGCTTGAAAAGATGTTCAACATCATTAGCTATAAAGAAAATGCAAATCAAAATTACAATGAGATGCCACTTCACACCTAGTAGAATGGCTAAAATAAAAAAGAAAGATAATAACAAGTGCTGAGAAGGATGTGGAGAAACTGGAACACTCATACACTGCTGGTAGGAATGGTAAATGGAAAAAGCCTGGCAGTTTCTCAAATGGTTAAACGTAGAGCCATATGACCTAGCAATTCCACTCCTAGGTATATACCCAAGAGGAATGAAAACATATGTCCACACAAAAACTTGTACATGAATGTTCATAGTAGCACTATTCACAACAGCCAAAAGGTTAAAACAACCCAAGTTTCCATCAACTGATGAATCGATAAACAAAATATGGAGTATCTGTACAATGGAACATTATTCCGCTACAGAAAGGAATGAAGTACTGATACATGCTACAAAATGGAACTTTGAAAGCACGATGCTAAGTGAATGAAGCCAGTCACAAAGGACCACATATTTTACAATTCCATTCAGATGAAATGTCCAGAAGAGACAAATATAGAGTGAAAGAAAGTAGGTTAGTGATTGCCTGGGGCTGGGGGATATAGCTAAAGAGTTTCTTTTTGGGGTAATGAAATGTTCTAAAATCGATTGTGGCGATGGATGTACAACTAAAAGCCTCTGATTTGTACACTTTCCATGGATGAATTGTATGGTATGTGAATTATATCTCAATAAACCTGCTATTAAAAAAAAAAGACAACAAAAATCTGAGTTACCATTTCAAGCTACTACAACAGCTAATCTGAGTAAACAAGAAAATAGATTAAAGCCTGCATACCACCACTAGGCAAACTGCTCTGAAGATGATTATGCTTTCCAAATAAGAATATTGTTACTCAGAAAGTGCTTCTTCAAATTAAAAATTAAGAACTTTCACTTTGAACCTAAGGCAGGAAGTAGATGGGCTCCAGGGTAGCCATTTACAACTGGCCTCCTGTTCACATTTCTTGGGGCGAGAAAAAGGTGGGCTTCGGGCCGGACACTTACAAGTAACTAGCCTCCTGTTTGCATTTCCTGAGACAGGAGATAGGTGGGCTCCAGGTTAGGCATTTACAGCCAGCCTCCTGTTTGCTCTCCGAAATGGAAGTAACAGCAGAAACAGGGTAAACAGCCAGGCTTTGTCTCCTGTGGATGCCTTAAGATAACAGTCATGGCAGGGACAGAGAGGGGCTAAACCCCGTTTGAGGAAAAGATCAAGAGGTCATACATTTCCCATCCTTGGGGCAAGGGAGAAACTACACATGAGCAGAAAGCCTCCTTGGGGGTCGAAAATGAGGGGGCACCATCTCATAATATGTGATGCTAAGGCGGCCCCATAGGCCTCTGGGCTGGAATCCATCTTGGGAAAACGTTGCGCACGCATGTTGGGGAGGGTGCTAGGGCAGGTCAGGTGTGGAAAAAGAAACCAGGTAATTGGCCAAAGGTAAACAAAGACCCGGAAGAACTGCCCTATGTAAATGATTTAACTGCTTCTTTACTGCCCTCCTCCTCATCAGGGAGGACGCCCACACCCTTTCTCTCTGGGTGTGCATCTCTGCCTGGCTTCTATCTTAACTAAACAAACTGTTTCTCTGTGTGCTCTCCCACTTGTTCTTGTGGTATGTCTCTAATAATAAACTTCGTACCCGTTTTTACAGTTTTTGCCTCCGTGAGAAATGCATTTTTCACGGGGGGCAAGAGCCAGGGGGTCTGGTGGCTAGGATTCCTAGTTTTCATACAGGCTACCCAGGTTCAATTCCTGGGCAGGGAATTAAGATCTAGCTTCGCGCCACCGCTCACTGCTGCCCCTCCGAGATCAAACCTATGAGGTCTAGTAACACAAAATCACTCTGAACCAGGATGTCTGCACTACTGACATTTTTGGCTAGATAATTCTTTCTTGTAGAGAGCTGACCTGTACTTTGAAGAATGCTTAGCAGCATCCTTGGCCTCCACCCACAAGACGCTAGTAGCACCTTCTACAGTGTGACAACCTGAAAAGTCTCCAGACATTGCCAAGTGTCCCCTTGCCCTGGAAGGCAAACTATCCCCTACTGAAAACCATTGCTCTAGCTAATGTTCCTAAACTAGGTTTGCTCTAAGCCAATAGCAATGGTTCTCAAACCGTGTTCTGACCAGCAACACCATCATCACCTGGCAACTTGTTAGAGACGCAAAGTCTCAGGCTCTATCCCAGAATTACAGAATAAGAAAGTCTCGAGGCGGATCTGTGTTTTACTAGGTCCTCCAGGGGGTTCTGATGCAGGCTAAAGTTTGGGAGAAACCCTTGGGGGACCTCCTCACTACTTCTGTTTCATTGTAAACAGACTACTTGTGGCAGGCTGTAAGGGCAGAATGGCCTTTCTTCATTTCTGCTAACAGAACTCAAGTTCAGTTAGATATCCATAAGGATCCCTTGATCTCAGGGAAGGTGGGTGGGCCCCAGGTGTGTGCAGGGTGGGTGGGGGTGGGGATTGGGTGTGTGAGACAGGTAAGTCCTGCTGGGCATTTCAGGAAAAGCTGAGAACTTGAGCAAAGGTCTCTCTCTGCTCTGGCTGCCCTCCTGCCGAGGCTGTTACCTGCAGCTACAGTCGCTGCCTTGTAACCATGAGGTGTGAAGCCTAAGGACAAAGCCATCAGCCTGCCAAGCATGGCAGAGGAGAAGGAGGGAAAGAGCCTGTCCTTAAGGACGCTACTGAGCAGCTGAATCAATCTCCATAATCACCTTCCTCCAGATTTCTTGTTATATAAGAAAAAAAAAGTTTGTTTAAATATATTAGTCAGGTTTTTTGTTATCTGTGGTCAATTACATCCTGATATCTTAAAAACAGAAAAACAAACAAAACAGTATTCTAATGCTCTCTCTAGCCTCTGATTTCCCTGAATGTCTAGAAATTTGAATAATGCCTTTTTAACTGAAAGGAAAAGTGTTTAAGGAATGAAGCATCTGCTCTCTGTCAGTGTAGGCACGGGAGGGCACTGTCATTCAGGCCTATGATGCTGGGCAGTTTGCCTATGTCAACTGTCTGGGACTCTGACACTCAAACTGGAGGAAGTCCTAACTAAGTGAAGGGAACTAACGTGTGCTCCAGGCTTTTCACAAGACACCTCGTGTGCTTTTAAAGCAAACTTGTGAAGGTGATGTCCTCACTCTATGACCCAGGAGATGGATGCTGTGCAGTAAACTCAGTGGGTCTGGGTTTCCAGTCCTTGACTGGCTCCTGGGAGACAACCTCTAAGCCCTTGGAATATCTTGCCTGATAATAATGTCTCTGTATACCTGTAGCTTTGGACCACACCAGATATTTTATGCTAACAAAATGATTCATGGTGAATGCATTTTGGTTCACCTTGGGCCTGGGCCATGCTGGATCAGTTTGACTTTTCAGGGTTTGGAGAACTGGAGACTAATTAGTTAAGGTCAATCACAGGAGCTCTCTGTCCTCCTGACTAATCTCCGATTAAATCCCTGGATGTCAAGGCTCAGGTGAGTTTCTCTGGCTGGGAATGCTTCATATATATTGTCACACAACGTTGCTGGGAGAATTAAGCACTGCCCACACTACTCCACTGGGAGAGGACAATGGGAAGCTTGCTTGCATCTTGTCTCTCCTGAACTCTCGCTGCATGTTTTTTTCCTTTGCTGATTTTAATCTGTATCCTTTCACTTTAATAAACCATAACCATGAGTGTAAAAGCTTTCCTAAGATCTGTAAGTCCTAATGAATCTCCAAACCTGAGGGTCGTCTTGAGGACTCCTGACACAGAGGGAAGTTACTTTTACAGAGAAGAATCTGACTCCAGAGCCTGTGATCTCCCACTATGCCCCAGTGCTATAATACCAGCAAAGCCAGGCAAACTGGATATTGTCAATTTCTCTTGATGAGATATTTTGTTTTACATAAAAACTAGGAACTAGATGGGAGGGGAAGAGCAAAGCAGACTTATTTAGATACTAATTCTAGTCAAACTATGATGGAATAGCTACTCCAAGAGAGTCTTATGTTCTTGTAAGTTATATCTTACCTCTAAATGTGTTTTTGCAAGACTCTTCCATTTTCCAAAATAGTGCCCCTCTCTCTCCTACTTGCTGATTGTAAATAAAAGAATCATTTTGTAGGGACTTCCCTGGTGGCGCAGTGGTTGAGAGTCCGCCTGCCAATGCAGGGGACACGGGTTTGATCCCTGGTCCAGGAAGATCCCACATGCCGCGGAGCAACTAAGCCCGTGCGCCACAACTACTGAGCCTGCGCTCTAGAGCCCACAAGCCACAACTACTGAAGTCTGCGTGCCTAGAGCCTGTGCTCTGCAACAAGAGAAGCCAACGCAATGAGAAGCCCGCGCACCGCAACGAAGAGTAGCTCCCGCTCGCCGCAACTAGAGAAAAAGCCCGCACGCAGCAACCAAGACCCAATGCAGCCAAAAAAATAAAATTAAAATTAAAAAAAAAAAGAATCATTTTGTATATTGTTCCCTTAGAAGATTAATTTAGCTGTTAGCCAGATGCCAAGTGGAGAAGTTTGAATTCTGGTAGGCCAGAGACATGCATACTGGGCCTTGTCACCAGATTGTGAGTGCACATGGCAGTGACTGACTGTGGGGATTGTCCCCAATCCACTTTCTCCTTCTTCTGTCATTATAGAGCCCCGGATTTAGCTTGGCACTTGGTTGCTCAAATAGGAACTGCATTTTCTGGCTTTCCTTGCAGTTAGATGAGGCTATGGGAATAAGTTCTGGCCAAGAGCCGGAGTGGAAGTAGTGTGCCTTCCAGGAGAATGCAATGCCCTTGCTGTCCCCTCTCTCTCCCTTCTTGTTGGAAGAAATGTGGATATGGTAGTGAACCACCTGAACTATGTGGCTAAGTGCTAAAGATGCTGGAGCAACAACAAGGAAGGAGTCTAGACTTCGGAAACATGGAGCTACCATATCCATCCTGCACTTTTAAGTAAGTGAGCAAACCCTCCCTTTTTAAAGACATTCTTATTCAGTGTCTCTGCTGCAGCAACTCAACCTACATCCTAATTAATGGAGTTGCTCTAGATACCTGGGTTCATAAAACTGCCTTAGACCTGTTCAGTTCTGTGGCCCTTGCAGCACCCACTACATAATATGAGGTACCTATTCTTGCAGATTGTGACTTATGTTCTTTACAGGGAGATATTTCTAACTCATAAATGTTCTCACTTTCCCTTATACTAGGAAGAGCTTGGCAAAAGATATCATTGGGTTTCAGCATCCTCTGGTCCATAGCTTCAGAGGTTTAACACTATCTAACAGTACACCTCTTGTTCTCTGAGTTTCCCAGCTGTTCACAGTTCCTCTGATTTTTGACATCATTTGAAACACAACATGTATTTCTGGAATTGCTTTTACCCTTTCTGCCCTGAGATATTAAAACCCACGTCTGCAGCTTCCATGCCAGACAGCTGCTGTCTCTCTTATCCTGCCATTTGGACTATTAAAATATTAATTTATTTTTTAAAGATTATAAATTATAGAAAATTTGGGGAAAAAACCCAACTCCCATATGATCAGTATTATAATATTCTTGTATTTCCTTCCAGTCTTTTTATAAGCATCTTTTTTTAAAACACTGTCTACATTAAAATTATCTTACGCTCTTTTCATTTATTGTATCACAGCATTTTCCCATGTTGTTATCTAGTCTTCACGGCCACGATCTTTTACAGCTGTATTATGTTCCATCAAGTGAATGTATTATACTTGACCTAACTGGCTCCTATTGCTTGATATTCAGGCTTCTTTCAGTAGTGCTACATGGTTTGAAGTGTATGTGGATGCAGTACAGCTGGGGAGAGCTTAGAGCCTTCCCTTCCATAGCAGGCTGGTTATTTGACACACCTATTAGTTTAGCCAGAAGTTCTGTTGGCCAACTTGCCCGAAGAACATGCGGATTTTCTAAGTTTATGTTTGGCTTTGTTAATTTGTACAATAAGACAGCACAATACTCATGTTCTAAAATTTAAGGACAACTTTTGCTTATGTTTATATAAAACCAGATGGTCTTTCACTTATTTTTATTTCAAAAAGGCAAGGAATTTGTTCCTCTGGGAAAACATGGAAAAAAATAAGCATTGTTTGTAAAGGTCAGGAGTGGGATCAGGGGAATGAAAACAAAAATGAACCTAGAGTTTTGACAATCCCTTCCATTTTCTTTCCTAAAGTTGTAGTTTTCAACCCTAGGTGCCCATCAGAATCACATGGGGATGATTTTAGAAAAGTATTGATCCCTAAGCCCTATCCTCACAGATTCTGATTTAATTAATCTATGTTGGGGCCCATGCATGTGCAGCTAGGGTTAGCATCCACTGTCCTAAAGGGTATGGACAAATAATATGGTAAACTATTCTGCCTCACTAGCCATCAAAGAAATGTCTATAACTGAGCATTAAAAATCATAGAATAAGTTGAGCAAAAGAAGTCAGACACAGGACTTCCCTGGTGGCGCAGTGGTTAAGAATCCGCCTACCAATGCAGGGGACACGGGTTCGAGCCCCGGTCCGGGAAGATCCCACATGCCATGGAGCAACTAAGCCCGTGCGCCACAACTACCGAGCCCGCGCTCGAGAGCCCGCAAGCCACAACTACTGGAGCCCATGCTCCGCAACAAGAGAAGCCACCACAATGAGAAGCCCACGCACCGCAACGAAGAGTAGCTCCTGCTCGCCGCAACTAGAGAAAACCCACGCGCAGCAACGAAGACCCAACACAACCAAAAATAAATAAATTTATTTTTTTTTAAAAAGTCAGACCCAAAAGATTACACGCAGTATAATTCCATTTTGATGAAATTCTAGAAGAAGCAGAAATCAGAAGAGTGGATGTCTGGGAGGAGGTGGAGGAGCAAGAGATACAGACTGATGGCAAAAAGGTAGGAGAGAAATTCAAGGGATAATGGAAATGTTCTGTATCTTGATTGGGCTAGTGGTTAGGTGGGCGTATACATTTGTCAAAACCCATCAAATTGTACACTTAAAATCTGTGTATATGTAAATTATACCTCAATTAAAAGAAAGAACACTGGGGAAAATTTCATCAGAGCCCTCCCCCACCAAGGTAGCACCCAATGCAAATTCGAATGTGGTGAAATTGCTACTCATATAATGACGGCAGAAAATTTTGGTAGGATGCTTCTGAATGTTTGATAATACATTTTATGATCCATAGCTCCAGCTTTTGGACTAGTAATTCCACACCTAGGAATTTACTCTATAAAAATAATTTTTAAAATGAAAAATATATGTACAAAAATGGTTTTTTATGTGTTACTTTGAATAAAAACATCAATCACAGGACCAGTGGGTAATTCTTAACTAAATCTGGACTATGTTGTGAGGGTTGATTCCAGCAGGCCTAGAATTAACCTGAGCTGTTTTGCTGAAGTTCTTGCTTGGCGCTGACCACTGGTCAAGTAATGAAGTACACTGATTAAAACAGTGTTGCTGGGCTTCACTGGTGGCGCAGTGGTTGAGAGTCCGCCTGCCGATGCGGGGGACACGTGTTTGTGCCCCGGTCCGGGAAGATCCCACATGCCGCGGAGCGGCTGGGCCCGTGAGCCACGGCTGCTGAGCCTGCGCGTCCGGAGCCTGTGCTCCGCAACGGGAGAGGCCTCAACAGTGAGAGGCCCGCGTACCGCAAAAACAAACAAACAAACAATAAACAGTGTTGCTTTTCAACCACATGTCTGGAGTTTCAGAAAATGGTTTTTAAATCATTATCATAACTACCATCAACATAGTAGGTGAGTGAGAACATAAGAGAATAAGAAACTTCAACCTATAGAAAGAATAGAGCAGAGGGGCGCAGAGCTAGGAGCAGAGAGGTGGGTCATGGAGAAAAGCTAAAAATAAGTAGATATAATAATAATAACAGCTGTGTGCTAGACACTTCTAAGTAAACGCTTTACATATATTCATTCAGTTAATTCTCATAACAACTTTATGCGATAGGAATGACTATTTTGTCCATATTAAAGATGAGATACCTCAGGCACAGAGAAGTTATTTAACTTGCCCAAGGTCACAGCTAGTTCCTAGTAGAACCAGTAATTATACCCAAGCAATATGGCTCCAGAGTCCATACTGTGAACTACTAAGCTACACTTCAGAGAGGAGCAGAGCGGGAGGAATCTGGTAGGATGATGACCAGGGAATGGAAGAAAGAGCAGGTAGTTTGGTAACATAAATTTTTATTGAGCACCTGTTATATACCAGGGACTGTGGATAAAAGGATGAGTAAGACCATGGCCCATGTCCTTTAAAACCTACAGTCTGGTGAGGAAGACAGGTGTGAGTCACATTATTTCAAAACAACATGGCAAGTTCTTAAATAATTACAGAGAGCCATGTACAAAGGGCTACAGGAACACAAAGAGTGACACCTCACTCAACCCAGGCTGGAGGTGTCAAGAAAGGCTTCTTGAGGAGGTGACTCCTAGGCTGAGAATGAAGAGTTGAAATAGGGAGAGCGTGGTCCAGACCGAGGAAAGTACGCGAGGGAAAAAGAAGGCTGAAGGCAAGTGAGGGGGTATATTTGGGGAAGAGCAAGATGTTAGATACCACTAGAGCTCAATAAATAGTAATTCCCTTCCCCCTCCCTCTCTTGGGAAGAAATGAGGCCCCACATCTCCCTAGGAAAAGCCCTATAGATAGAACTTCTGGGAACGAAGGAAAATGGTGTTGGCGTTCTTGAAAGGTCACTTCTGCGAGCATCCCCTGCTCTGGCTCCCTAAGAAGTAGCTCAGTTTTCTAAAGGGAACTTGTTCTTGTTTACCTCACATGGACATCAAGCCGCTTCAAAAATTGCCCATACTCTTCACGTAGAGCTTCCTTCTCCTGCTGCAACCCAGACAGCTTCTCTGACAATTCCTGGTTGCTCTTGAGATGCTGAAAAACATTTTAAACAATGGGAAGACTCTGCTGAATAAAGGTTTGATGTTGATGAAATGTAAACTGGCAAAGCCTTTCTGCTGAAAAAGGCTTATGGAAACCATAGTAGCTTCCTGTGATTTTGCACTTCCAGAATTCCCGAAAGCCAATAGCTCTTTTCCTTGACTTTTGTTCCCCCAACCTTTCCAGTAGATTTGTGAGCATTTAATTCCACATATAGAAAGCTTTCCAGCTTGAAGTAGAGTGAAAGCTGTTTTCCTGACCTAACCCTGACTAATAAAGTATTTGGTTCTAGAAGTGGCTCCAGGGAGACTGGACTTGGTGTCTGAGCTGGTCGGATTTGAAGGCAGTTTAATCTTGTCACTAATACTAGCAATCCATGACAAAAAAGTTTATTAAATTATAATGTAGTTGCCTGTGGTGAAGTGCTCTGGCAGACCACAGGACTGCTACAAAGTTACAGAGGCACTGAGTACTCCAGGGAGTGTGGGGTGGCGAGCCACACCTGACCATATTAATGAGCCGAAGAGGAGAAAATGTCCAGCTTGGGATTTAATTATTGGAACAAGGCATACTCAGAGACCCAGAGCACATCCTTCACGTAGGCAGCAGGTCAATATATCCAAAACCCAAATTTCATCAAGTAGGTGGCAGAATTGCAGCATAAGTTGATTTCGTAGCCTTGCCACATCTCTTATGTGAAAAATAGTGCTTTATTTGGAAATACATGCAAATCTGAGAATTGGGAACGAGAATATCTGACAGGATTCCAATAACTTTGAGCACCCTGGACCTAGAAATCCTACCTAGCCCCTCTTAGCAGCATAAGCAGTCCTGCTGTCTCAGGAGATTAACCACCCTTGCATCGAGGACTCTACTGACTCCACCTGAGGCAGCTACCTGTGCAAGGATACCTATTATTCTTAACACCCACCCTATACCACTACCGCTTCTCTTTGCCTCCAATCCTACAACTAGAGTCAGATCCCAGCCCATCCTGGGGAGAGGGGGTTGAGTATAGGGACTGACCTAGGAGGACTGCCATATTGAAAGAATGGAAAGATTCTGCCAAATGAAATTGGCAGAAACCTGAGAAATACAGGTAGGACTGTATTCGTAGTGCATTACACTAGGGAGAAAGGAATATAATGTTGAATAGGCTGAATTTATTGACATGGATGCACTTACCAGAGATTCAGGATTTAATGTGTTGATTTTAACGTCTAATGTGACTTTAATAGTTTGCTTGGTTGGTGGACTGAAGCTTGGACCCAACAGTGACCTGTGTTAAATGACATTAAGATGCCACACTTCCTTGGTATAAGAGAGGAAAGAAGCCAAAGTCTTAAGTAGATAGGAAGTTTGGAGTAGATTTGTCATGGGCGACCTGCTCACCCACCTCATCACTATGACCCGCACATCACTCAGAAGACACTCCTTTCCCCGAGGCTTTGCCAAATACACTGGTGAGGGGAGCACCATATTCCTTGAAATGCTCTATAATTCTCTCCTACTGAGGATGATGGTGGGAGATGCCAACACTGAAGTCCTGATTTTAGTGGGGATGATGGTACTGCAGCGTGTCAGAGATCAAGTGGCAATATTTAACCCCCTGATACAAGGTGGGCATTATTACTCTTATTAGATAATAGGGCCAGAGATTTAACCAAATGGTTTGACTCGTAGCGATCTTTGGTTGTAGTTAATTGCTCACAGTGATTACAGGACTAAAATAGATGAACAGCCTATTAAAGTTTTACTTGAGTTGTATTTTTAAATAAATGAACAAATAAATAAATGCACCTGGGTCTGGTGAACAGAGGCCCAATTTCAATGACAACAATGGAGAGTAATGGGCTCTTACTCAATCCCCAGACCCGAGTCATTTCAGACCCAGGGTCCTTTTGCTAGGTTGTCTTCAGGAAGAACCTTGTGTGTGACGCTGCCACAAGCATGTGATCTTCTCCCAAGCCTTCCCCAAAGAGGCCTGTGGCCTTTTACCCAGGTGACTGGGCATTGGAGGAAGGGAACTATCTAGACTTTGGGGGAATTAAATACAGTACAGTGGTTCTCAGTCAACACTAATACCTTGGAACCCAAAATGAGACTGAGGTTCACAACTCAGAGTGGGGGGCTTAAGGAAGTAAGGTGGAAAATGGAGTTTGAACACACAGAGTGTCTTAGAGTATGTCTGCAGTGATTCATTGGCTCAGTGTATGTTTCATGATGGGCCTAGTGGGTTTGTGAATCTCCTCAGTGATTTTTCCCCAATTCTTGAATGTATAGTCAAACTAGACAATCTGGAATAGCAGATTCTCTTTGTTGGCTTTCTGACCTGAGGGCTATTGATGGTAGAAAAGGCCAAGTGCTTGGAATGCCTCTTCAGAGTCTAGAATCAACTTATACCACCTTTGCCTTCAACCCATTTATCAAGCAAACTTCAAGGCTGTATGGTTTTAGTGGTGCCCAAAGTAAGACAAAGATCTGCGCTGTGCCAGGCTGCAGTGCAAACTGCTTTGCCACTTGGGCTTTATGACCCAGCAGACCCAAAGTTGCTCCAAGTTTCCATGGCAGCTGAGGAAGCAATATAGAGCCTCTGGAAAATTGTAGTTTAATGTTATGATTTGGGAGGAAAGTCATCTCTCCTCCCATAATAACTCTTTGCCTTTTTTTTTTTTTTTTTTTTTTTTTGGGTCCCTCTGCTGCGGCCTCTGCCGTTGCGG
>NC_041216.1:1887786-1891375 GCF_002837175.3 Physeter macrocephalus
CAGGCTCCGGAGCGCAGGCCCAGCGGCCATGGCTCACGGGCCCAGCAGCTCCGCGGCATGTGGGATCCTCCCAGACCGGGGCGCGAACCCGGTTCCCCTGCATCGGCAGGCGGACGCGCAACCACTGCGCCACCAGGGAAGCCCCACTCTTTGCCTTTTGAGAAAGGTCCTTGCTTGTGACTGGCCCTGGTGGAGAGTGAATGGTTGGCCGTGAGAAATCAAGTATCAAGTAACCTGAGCTGCCCTTCCTGAAACGAGGTGTTCTATTATTCACTGAGCATTGAGCTGGGCATGTGCAGTAGTACTCCATCTTCAAACAGAATTGCTATGTAAAATACTGAGCCCGAGCAGGTCCTTAAGGTTCATTAGCAAGTGGTACTTACTTCTGTTGCATCACCACCTCTCTCAACCCAAACCTATGGCCTAATGGGGAGTTCTCTATGACCAGTTAGCCAAGGAAGAATAAATTAGGGCCTGATATACATATGATTCTGGACAATATGCAGCAACCACTAAGCTGGGACGAAGTGAGAGAGTAGCGTTGACATATATACACTACCAAACGTAAAATAGATAGCTAGCGGGAAGCAGCTGCATCGAACAGGGAGATCAGCTCAGTGCTTTGTGACCACCTAGAGGGGTGGGATAGGGAGGATGGGAGGGAGATACAAAAGGGAGGGGATATGGGGATATATGTATATGTATAGCTGACTCACTTTGTTATACAGCAGAAACGAACACAACATTGTAAAGCAATTATACTCCAATAAAGATGTTAAAAAAAAGTAGGGCTGCTGTGGCATACAGCCCCAACTGAGGGGTAGCCCTTAAGACCAAGGGGAAGAGGAGTCTCAGTGGGCAAACTTGTGTTCACTTTGCCTGGAAAGGGAATGTCCAGAGGCATGGACCTATGCTAATTTATAGAAAGTTTCTAATAGTTTGGCCAGATGATCAGGGATTTGGAAAGAATAATACTGGAGGACTGATGAAAAAGAGGCCTGGAAAAGGGGCCTGGACTAGAAATGCTGTCCAATCGGTGGGAATGTTCTATGTCTGCACTCTCCAACATGGTGGTCACTTGCCACCCGTGGTTACTGAGCACATGAAATGTGCCTAGTGTGTCTGAGGAACTGAATTTTAAATTTTATGTAATTTTAATTAACTTAAATTTAGATAGCCACATGTGGCTAGTTGACACAATATTAGACAGCATAGGCCTGAAGTGTGAACATATATGTGTTACATGTGTTTCTGCTCAGCAGAGGGCTTCCACAGAAGCGGTGGCTCTCAATAATCAGGTGGAAAAAATAGTACATTCTGGATGTCACTTAGCCTCTTTCTCTATCCTCTATTTGCTCACTCAGTGGGCTCACGTACAAAGTGCATCGGGGCAGGAATATATTTTATAAGTAGTCACCAAGGCTAATCCACTCAACTTGCTAAAAGCACAGATCAATGTTGAGCAACTGTTATGGCACCATCCACTGGAGGGCCAGGCAGTCACCTGGTAGTAGGTTTATTATACTGGACCCCTTCCACCATGCAGAGAACAACAATTTGTCCTCAGTGAAAGAGGCACTCATTTTATTTTATTTTATTTTTGTTCTTTTCATAATTTTTATTGGAGTTGAGTTGATTTACAATGTTGTTAGTTTCTTGCTGTGAAAGAGGCACTCATTTTATTTTATTTTATTTTTGTTCTTTTCATAATTTTTATTGGAGTTGAGTTGATTTACAATGTTGTTAGTTTCTTGCTGTACAGCAAAGTGATTCATCCATACATATATATATATATATATATATATATATCCACTCTTTTTTTGATTTCCTTCCCATTTAGGTCACCACAGAGCACTGAGTAGAGTTTTCTGTGCTATAGAGTAGGTTCTCATTAGTTATCTATTTTATACATAGTAAGGAAACACTCATTTTAGATATGGATTTGCATTCTCTGTCCACAATGCTTTTGCCAGGACCACCATCTGTGGACTTACCAAATCCTTTATTTCTTGTCATGATATACTACCACCCAAAATGGCTTCTGACCAAGAAAATCATTTTACAGTAAGAGAAGTGAAACAAAGGCTCATATATATGAGAGTCATTGGTCTCACCCTATATCCCACTATCCAGTAAAAAAAAACTAACCTGCAAAACAGTGGAAAGACCTATGGAAGATGTAGTTATGATGCTGGCTAGGGTGAAAACATCTTTTGAGGTTCAGTGATGTCCGATAAGTTGATGTCTAAACTTTTAACCATTGACTGATATATGATGATGTTTCTTTCAGAGCCAGAATATGGGAAAGAAACCAAGAGCTGGAATGGGAGTGGCTTTTCAAACCTATACCTCATTGGCAAAACATGTGTTATTGTGTTATTGGTAGTTAACTTATAATTAAGTTTTAAAGTTAGTATATCCATGTGGATTGAGACTGAAGAAGCAGCAATTAACATTACCCCCAAATGACCACAGATGCTGCTGGGACTCTGAGAAGTTAAGTGTATCAATGAAACAGGAGACAGGGCACAACCTTTAAAAGAATGACATAGCTGTTGAGGATACAACAAAAACTGGTTGGAACCGATTAGGTCAAAGATGGCAGAAGATTTGACTTCCAGTAGACTTTGAGCCTCATTATATGCTCATTGTAATTAGCTAAACAACACACCCACAGGTCCCGTGACAGTTGAGGCCAACCATAAAAGTCCAAAAAGTGGGCAGTTGCCTAATTCCTGCAAATCGCTGTCCCTTCTCCAAAATAGTTGGAATAATCCTCCTACTCATTAGCCTATGAAATTACCCACCCTATAAAAATTAACCACACCATATATCGGGGCATCTCACCTTCTGAGATGGCCCACACTCTGTCTGTGGATTGAGTTTCTCCCAGGGCTGCTCTGGCCTTTTGAGATGGACTGCATTCTGTCTATGGAATGTTTCTCTCTAAATAAATCCATTTCTTACTTATCACTTTGTTATCCACTGAATTCTTTCTGAGATGAGATAGAAGAACCTCAGCTTCATTAAGTCCTGAGACCAGGTGTGTGATCTCAATTCAGAAAAAAAAAAAGAAAAAAAAAAAAGACAGTGGGTTCAAGTCCCAATCTGGGTTTTGGCTGGGTTCAAGTCGCAATGTGAGTTGTGCGATTTCATCTTCATTTATATGAGTGATAGTGCATCCTATTAGGGGAAAGCATACTATTCTTCATTTTTTTTCTTTTAAATTTTTAAATTTTATTTTATTATTTTTTTATACAGCAGGTTCTTATTAGTTATCTATTTTAAACATATTAGTGTATATATGTCAATCCCAACCTCCCAATTCAACCCACCACCAGCGCCCCCCTCCACCGTTGCTTTCCACCCTAGGTGTCCATATGTTTGTTCTCTACATCTGTGTCTCTATTTCTGCCCTGCATACTGGTTCATCTATACCATTTTTCTAGGTTCCACATATATGCGTTAATATACGGTATTTGTTTTTCTCCTTCTGACTTACTTCATTCTGTATGACAGTCTCTAGATCCATCCACGTCTCTACAAATGACCCAATTTCGTTCCTTGTTATGGCTGAGTAATATTCCAT